>NW_024729877.1:0-16557 GCF_018991925.1 Homarus americanus | reverse complement strand
TTACCCTGATATACTTCGATACCTGACAGTATTTATTGGAGTATAGTGTCCTATACTCTGATATCATTCTAGTGATATGCTGATGAGCTGACATACCGCTTTATGTAACTGTGATATATTGAATCATATACATCCATTCCTCACGCTTAATATATATGATATTCTAAACAATGCTGATATTATTTATGTTATACCCTGATTATATACTAACATACTACAGTGTCATTTATAATGTATGATATTAAACATTCGGGGGTATACTTTGAGGTTATTTAGAGAATATGATGGCAAACGGTGATATACTCTGATGCCATATTTGGTATACACAGATATATTGATATAATTTATATAATATACCGATAGATATAACTAAATATCTGTGAAGTAAATCCTGTACTTTTTGATATACCATTCAGGGTGAAGGTATGCTATTATACCACGATAGCACCCGTCTCTCAGCGCTAATATACCCTGATGGCACACTTAACATCCTGGCGCCGGTCGTGGGGTATACTGATATGCTAAAGTCTTCTTCATCTTCTAATATCTCGACTTCAGCTTCGTAAACTGTGATTACTTAAACGTATTTAACGCTCGTTTACGTAACTTTTTTGTAGAATAAATGAATGTATATCCGGGGTTCTTCTGTTTCTTTGTCCATCTGATGTTTGCGTCCATGTTGAGAACCACTTAGCAGGGCTCGCATTTTCCCATAATGTGTTACCTCAAGTTCCATAATTTGCACTTAGTGAAGCCACGATATCCCGCGTTATGTTGCCCGTCTTACTTCCTTCTGGGTTATGTGTCTTAAGTTGGTGAAAAATTAAATTAAGGCTGAATTATTGTTAAATGTTAAGGTATTATAGTACTTGTCTGTCGTGTTGTTAATATAACATAGTTTCACCAGCAGTATGTACTCAAGAGCTTATTAACATCGTTGACGAGTCAGAGCCGCAACACTGAACCAATCTATATGAACATTAACACAAAAAATAAATTGTTACATTACATCGACTATCAAGACATAACTTACAATACAAATTAATAAATAATTGTACCAGGCAGATAAAAATATTAGTTACAAAAATTATGAAAATAGTCTTAATGTTCACGCCAGAACTTACCCCATAACAAAAGCCATACAACATTTTCCCAGTTAAGACTTCGTTAAATACAATCTCAAACTCCTTCTCAGAAACTGTGTGTTGGTGGTGTGCCACGTGTGGTGTGTGTGTGTGTGTGTGTGTGTGTGACAGCACCTTTGATTTATACAAATATTCACCCAAATGAATAACACCAAGTAATTCACCATGTAATTCACGACTCTTAGATCACTTGGCTTGCGTCTCTCAAAAGGTCGAGCCAGGGTCAGCTGATTCAGTCAACACCGCTCACATTAATAGGGACCTGCCACACTTTGCCATAAACAGATAAATTGTACCGGGAATTTTCCCCCCACACACTCATCATTGTCACTTTATGTAACTTGCTGAAAAAACCCATGACCCTTCAGGCCTTTTACGCCCTTAATGCATGAGTCATAAAGGCAAGCATGAACTCCGCATGCTTCCCAGTTGGGCACTGTAAACGCTTTTGCGCTTCACCTTGCACAGGATGTAAGGGGTGCCCAATAAACTAGCCCCCTCGTGGGCAATCTGTAATCACTACCACTGTCTCGCGGCCCAGAGTAGTAGTTGGACATATCACTAGACAGGGAAATTCACACTTAACACAAGTGTTATCTCAAGGTCATATTCACAACACTTCCCTGGACAGAATTCATAATTTATTTTCTCATATTACATCTGTGTGTATACCTGCTACTAGATAAACAGAAATGCCAAGAAGTGTTTACATCAAGCGCTGCCACTTAAGAGTTCCAAGAACTAAATTAAAACAATTAGTGTGTGTGTGTGCATGGTGTGAGTGTGCATGGTGTGTGTGTGTGTGTGAGTGTGCATGGTGTGTGTGTGTGCATTGTGTGTGTGTGTTTGTGTGTATATGGTGTGTGTTTGTTTGTTTGTATGGTGTGTGCATGGTGTGTGTGTGTGTGTGTATGTGTGTATGGTGTGTGTATGTGTATGGTGTGTGTATGTATGGTGTGTGTGTGTGTGTGTGTGTGTGTGTATGTGTGTGTATGGCTTGTGCATGTCCGGTGTGTGTATGGGTGTGTGTGATTGTGCATGGTGAGTGTGTGACTGTGTATGGGGTGAGTGTGTGTGTGTGTGTGTGTTTTCATTGCCATGAGCATATCATACAATTCTTAAAGCACTGGTCACATGGGCGCATTTTTTTTTAGCAATTTCTTGCCGGAAAGTTATTTCGAGCAATTTTCGAGAAATTCGAGCAAGTTTTTGAAGCATTTTTAATGACAATCGTGATAGTCAATTTCTTGACTATTTCGAGCAAGATTATTGGTTCAAAACCCGGTTAATACCATATTTAATGACACGAAGCTTATTTATCGAGTATTTACCTTGGCTATATATAACATAGATCAATAACATTATGTATAAAATGCACAAACAGTTTTTTACGACACACTAAGTTTATTATTTGGGTGGTGTTTTGGCGTGTTTGTTTACAAAACACAAGCCCATACAGCCGGTCATTCTCCACACACTAACAACCCTCCCTACTGTAACTACGATAGTTGAACCAGTCTATATTAAACACTCGTTCCTCCTCCTCGCCAGCCACTTACAAGTCCCCAATAGTTTTTCTTCGCTTTCTCTCATTTCTTTTTAATAATAACAATAATACCAAGGATAGCTGCTGCGTCGTCTGCATTGTTGTTGTGATGTTCCGTCTCCCTTCTACTCGCACAGCGGCGTTAACTTTTTTCTTGCTGTAGTAACTGAACCAAGAGCCACTCGTGTGACCACATTTGGAAGAAATTACTCGTAATTTCTTGCTCCAAATTAATTGCTCATCAAAGGGATCGTGTGACCGTAACTTAAGTCACCCTTTAAGAAAAACTGTAAATACTGATTCACAAAACTTAAGGATAATTTCTGACTTGGAACCATCGGTGAAATGCAGAAAACAGTTATTGTATTCTAAAACCTACCCAAGAAATCTTTTACCCACTTACGATATAATTCTTTTCTATTCCATCAATAGATGTTATTTTACTTTTTATACGTATTTTTATTTTAGTAATTTATAAACTATTTTCTTTATATACTTCATTACCTTTTAGTGTAATGAAGAGAATGAATTACAGAAGGTTTTTATAATTATATTACGAACAATATTTTTCCTCGCAATAAATAAACAATGACGATGATCTTGTTTACAATATGGAGCTTGATGTCTTACTCCATGTTCGTTTATTACATTTTCTGCCATACCCGACTGTTCTTTTCTTTCTTGTGGTGAAGGTTTTGACAATTGATATATATATAAAGTTGAGTTAAGAATAATGACTCTGATATTATAGCCATTAGGTCCTGAATAATAAGTGGTGTCTAAGTGAACAAATGTATGATGTCTTCAATTACCAGCGTAGTGTGGGGTAACAGTGGGGGTAGAAGCGAAGGGTAGGAGTGAAGGGTGGGAGTAAGGCGTGGGAGTAAGGGGTGGGAGTAAGGGGTGTGGGGAGTGGGGTGGAGTAAACCAGTGGGGAATTGGGAGTGGGGATGGGAGTAGGGATAGGGTAGGGGTGGGAAGCAGGGTGGGAAGGCAGGGATGGGAGATGGGGGTGGGAGTGAGGGGTGGGGAGTAAGAAAGAGTTGGGGGAGTAAGGCGTGGGAGTAAGGCGTGGGAGTAGGGCGTGGGAGTAAGGGGTGGGAGTAAGGGGTGGGAGTAAGGGGTGGGAGTAAGGGGTGGGAGTAAGGCGTGGGAGTAAGGCGTGGGAGTAAGGGGTGGGAGTAAGGGTGGGAGTAAGGGGTGGGAGTAAGGGGTGGGGAGATGTGCAGGTGGGGAGTAGGGGTGGGAGTGGGGTGGGGAAGTAAGGGGTAGGGTGGGAGTGGGGTGGGGTGAAGTGGTGTGGGGAGTTGGGAGTGGGCATGGGAGTGGGCGTGGGGTGGGGTGGGACTGGGGTGTGGTGGGGTGGGGAGTGGGGTGGGAGTGGGGGTGGGGAGTGAGGGTGGGGAGTGGGGGTTGGGAGTAGATTGAGGTGGGCGTGGGAGTGGGGGTGGGAGTGGGGGTGGATCAAGGGGTGCGGGAATGGGGTAGGAGTGGGGGTGGGAGTGGGGGTGGGAGTGGGGGTGGGGAGTGGTCGTGGAAATGGGGTGGGATTAGGGGTGGGAGTAAGGGGTGGGAGTAAGGGGTGGCAGTAAGGGGTGGCAGTAAGGGGTAGGAGTAAGGGGTGGGAGCAAGGGGTACGAGTAAGAGGGTGGAAGCAAGGGGTGGAAGCAAGGGGTGGGAGTAAGGGGTATGAGTAAGTGGTAGGAGTAAGTGGTAGGAGTAAGGGGTAGAAGTAAGGGGTAGAAGTAAGGGGTAGGAGTAAGGGGTAGAAGTAAGGGGTAGAAGGAAGGGGTGGGAGCAAGGGGTGGGAATAAGGGGTGGGAATAAGGGGTGGGAATAAGGGGTGGGAGTAAGGGGTAGGAGTAAGGGGTAGGAGTGACGAGTAAGAATTTGGGACAAGAGGGAGGGGTAGCAGTGGGGGGTAGGGTTAGGTTACAAACTTCTATTTACTTCATCATCTGTATCCTGCTGGTGATGTTCTCTCTTTAAACAATTTGTAAAATAAATAAATAAATGGTCAGGTGTAAATGGTAAGAATTTAACAGAGTAATACTGAGGTATTACAAGAAAGAACTAAAAACTGTCCACTGTGTGTATCAACATTTTATAAAAGTATTTGTGAAGCTGTAAAATACTTAGATATAAACTTTTAATTCAACTCTGTAATAAAAATAATTGCAATAATGAATCTAAACTAGAAATGAACTGGGTGAAAAAAAATCTACAAAATACTAAAAATATAAAAAAGAAGAATTACAGTAAAACCTGAATCATTGTAATAAACATTATTAAACTTTTCGTTGTTATGACCTAAAACAAACAAGGAAGACTCGTCTAGATTTTCGCTCTGTGAATTAACTCCTTGGATCGCTTTTGGGCAAGAGGGGAGTTACTCCGACTTATTCCGTGAAAATATTCCCAACTGTCCATAGAATCCGTTACAGTTTCCTTTATAGTAAGTGACTCACAAATGATTAATATTCCCATTCACCAATACTTTATTATATCAGAGAACAGTGCAGAGATAAGCTGGCCAATGAGCGATGGTCAAAGATAATACAGATTTAATACTGGATTGATAAGTACAGCTATAGTGATTTGTTTCATGTTACAGTAATAATAAACTTTATCAAATGTTATAACTACCAAAGTGTTATTTTCGTGATCGATACCCTGCTGCCAGGATTATAACATCGTTTAAAAGTTCAGTAAAAATATCATGCAGATTAAAACCTAACCTAGTGTATCGTAACCTAACTTAGCCTTTCCTAAGCTAACTTAGACTATCCTAAACTAGCCTAACCTATCCTAATCACACCAAACCTAACCTATCCTAAATTTATATATCATCAACAGATTTATAGATATGTTGGAGAAATAATTATCAAAAGTTTGTTGTCTCTGCAAATGTATTTTTAAAAAAAGAAAATGAAATTAAAACTTTCTAGAGAACTCAATTGTGTCATGAGCGTTGCGGCTTGGTTAGGTTAGGTAACATTAGGTTAGGTTAGATAAGGTAAGGTAAGATTAGGTAAGGTGAGGTAGTGTTAGGGTTAAATACATTTTACTAATTTTGCATCAAAATAATCACGACTGAAGGTATCGGATAAAAAACCTCTGAATATAATTCTTTTTCTGAGAAAAAAATTTCTTTACCACTTATTTTTTGCCCCACTTTTTTTATTAAGTTTGATGAACTTAGATTAGGTTAGGTATTATTTAACTCTGAGTCATGGGTACTTATTGGATACTTGGCAGAATAACTTGTTATAACTTGGTCCTAACAAAGGCGGAGTCTAAGCAAAAATGTTCACTTGACCTCATATTTGGATTTCATTACTGAAGGATATTTACAGCTATACCACATTAATAAGGTCTATCTGCAAGTTTATTCAGTCATAAAAAAAAATATACCCTAAATGTGGACAATAAAATCTTCTATTTTGGTACAAATTACTTGAAAAGTTGTAAGAAGACAAAAGCTGCATCTCTTCCATAAAGCGAGAAATAGAACAGCCAAGCCTCTTCTTGTCGTAAAAAAAAACTAATATTGTATTTTAGTATGTTGATGTACAAAACATTTTCTTCATTATTCTATGATAAAACAAGTCTAACAAGCATTATTAAAACATATATTATTAATTTTTTTTCATGCAATCCGGAAATAGCGACTACTATATCCAGGTTGATCGTTTTGAGGTCCTGTAAGTTACAGGCTAGATTACGAGCTCACTTACGGAGTTCGATGCCAAATATTTGTTTTGAGAATCCCGATCGGAGACTGTAAGTCCAGTTACTTGGTAAACAAGTAGATACAGTGAAATAAACTGCTGTACCTAAATATTATGTAACTCAAAATATATTCCCAAAACAGCACGTTTACAGATGAAAATAAAAAAAAGCATAAATAATACAAACAAAATCAATTAATATGTTTTTTATTACAGTATTTTTAAATATCAGAAGCGTAGGTTCAGCGCTTCTTTTGTGTCTTTTTCCCGGTGAAGATGTAGTCTCCCCATGGCAGGTACTGGTCCTTTTGTACACGGCAGAAAGTGGTAGTTTCCTTCTTCTTCTTGTTGTTTTGGGTCTTGTTGTTTTGGGTCTTAGTGTGTTTTGTGGTCTGCAGTTTGTTAGATCGGGGGCCCTTCTCCTTCATCTGGCAAGGCTTCACCTCCACCTTAGTCACCTTCGATACAGTGCGTCGGAACACCATTGTGATGTACTGACACTAACAGCTCTCTCACTGAGGTCAAATCAAAATTTGACCATACAGAAAGAATTACGGTTTAATAAGGTTGGAATTTAAAGAAATTGACAACAAAATAAAGCTCTGTTTATCACTATAGTAAAGAGGGATGGTGTTTGTAAAGATGATGGATGGTGTTATAATATGTAGTGATGATGGATGGTGTTATATGTAGTGATGAAGGATGGCATTATATTGTAGTAATGATGGATGGTGTTATATGTAGTGATGATAAGAGGGTAATATATGTAGTGATGATAAGAGGGTAATATATGTAGTGATGATGGATGGTGTTATATATATATATTGATGATGCATGATGTTATATGTAGTGATGATGGTTGGTGTTATATGTAGTGATGCTGGATGGTGTTATATGTAGTGATGATGGATAGAGTTATATGTAGTGATGATGGATGATGTTATATGTAGTGATGATGGGTGGTGTTATATGTAGTGATGTTGGATGGTGTTATATGTAGTGATGATGGATGATATTATATGTAGTGATGATAGGATGGTTCTATATGTAGTGATGATGGATGGTGTTATATGTAGTGATGATGGATGATGTTATATGTAGTGATGATAGGTTGGTTTTATATGTAGTGATGATGGATGGTGTTATATGTAGTGATGATGGATGGAGTTATATGTAGTGATGATGGATGATGTTATATGTAGTGATGATGGTTGGTGTTATATGTAATGATGTCGGATGGTGTTATATGTCGTGATGGATGGTTCTATATGTAGTGATGGTGGATGGTGTTATATGTAGTGATGATGGATCGTGTTATATGTAGTGATGATGGATAGTATTATATGTAGTGATGATGATGGATGGTGTTATAAGTAGTGATGATGGATGTTATATGTAGTGATGAAGGATGGTGTTAGTGAAGATTGTGAAGTGAGATGTAGTGAAGATTGTGAAGTGAGATGTAGTGAAGATTGTGAAGTCAGATGTGGTGAAGATTGTGAAGTGAGATGTAGTGAAGATTGTGAAGTGAAATGTAGTGAAGATTGTGAAGTGAGATGTAATGAAGATTGTGAAGTGAGATGTAGTGAAGATTGTGAAGTGAGATGTAGTGAAGATTGTGAAGTGAGATGTAGTGAAGATTGTGAAGTGAGATGTAGTGAAGATTGTGAAGTGAGATGTAGTGAAGATTGTGAAGTGAGATGTAGTGAAGATTGTGAAGTGAGATGTAGTGAAGATTGTGAAGTGAGATGTAGTGAAGATTGTGAAGTGAGATGTGGTAAAGATTGTGAAGTGAGATGTGGTGAAGATTGGGAAGTGAGATTTGGTGAAGATTGTGAAGTGAGATGTGATGAAGATTGTGAAGTGAGATATGGTGAAGATTGTGAAGTGAGATGTAGTGAAGATGTGAAGTGAGATGTAGTGAAGATTGTGAAGTGAGATGTAGTGAAGGTTGTGAAGTGAGATGTAGTGAAGATTGTGTAGTGAGATGTAGTGAAGATTGTGAAGTGAGAGGTAGTGAAGATTGTGAAGTGAGATGTAGTGAAGATTGTGAAATGAGATGTAGTGAAGATTGTGAAGTGAGATGTAGTGAAGATTGTGAAGTGAGATGTAGTGAAGATTGTGAAGTGAGATGTAGTAAAGATTGTGAAGTGAGATATGGTGAAGATTGTGAGTGAGATGTAGTGAAAGATTGTGAAGTGAGATGTAGTGAAGATTGTGAAGTAAGATGTATTGAAGATTGTGAAGTGAGATGTAGTGAAGATTGTGAAGTGAGATGTAGTGAAGTTTGTGAAGTGGGATGTAGTGAAGATTGTGAAGTGAGATGTAGTGAAGATTGTGAAGTGGGATGTAGTGAAGATTGTGAAGTGAGATGTAGTGAAGATTGTGAAGTGAGATGTAATGAAGATTGTGAAGTGAGATGTAGTGAAGATTGTGAAGTGAGATGTAGTGAAGATTGTGAAGTGAGATGTAGTGAAGATTGTGAAGTGATGTAGTGAAGATTGTGAATTGAGAAGTAGTGAAGATTGTGAAGTGGGATGTAGTGAAGATTGTGAAGTGAGATGTAGTGAAGATTGTGAAGTGAGATGTAGTGAAGATTGTGAAGTGAGATGTGGTTAAGATTGTGAAGTGAGATGTGGTGAAGATTGTGAAGTGAGATTTGGTGAAGATTGTGAAGTGAGATGTGGTGAAGATTGTGAAGTGAGATATGGTGAAGATTGTGAAGTGAGATGTAGTGAAGATGTGAAGTGAGATGTAGTGAAGATTGTGAAGTGAGATGTAGTGAAGGTTGTGAAGTGAGATGTAGTGAAGATTGTGTACTGAGATGTAGTGAAGATTGTGAAGTGAGATGTAGTGAAGATTGTGAAGTGAGATGTAGTGAAGATTGTGAAGTGAGATGTAGTGAAGATTGTGAAGTGAAATGTAGTGAAGATTGTGAGGTGAGATGTAGTAAAGATTGTGAGGTGAACATAAGAACATAAGAACATAAGAAAGTGGGATACTGCAGGAGGCCGACTGGCCCATACAGGGCAGATCCCTTTCATACCCATCCCAGCACTTCCATGTGCCTATCCAACTTCGTCTTGAAGCTCCCTAGCGTCCCCGATCCTACTATAGCACTCGGTAGCCTATTCCACATATCCACAACTCTATTACAAAACCAGTGCTTGCCTATATCCTTTCTGAATCGGAATTTATCTAATTTAAAGCCATTTGTTTTAGTTATTTCGTTATTACTGAGCTTCAGAACATCTTCCATTTTACCCTTGTTAAACCTTAATTCTTACCCACTTGTGCCACACCTCATCATATTCCCCTAACCCCACGCTCTCTCAATGAATGCCTAAGCTAGTCTTTTCTTCATATAGTTGCTTCTAATATTATGGATCATTTTTATTAGCCTTCTTTGTACTCTCTCCAAAGAATCTATGTCCATTCTATAATAAGGACACCAGAACTGAACCGCATAATCCATGTGTGGCCTCACTAATGCTAGGTAAAGTTTCAAGATAACGCCAGCAGTTCTGTTACTCACAGACCTAGATATGAACCCAAGAATCCTGTTTGCCTTGTTGCGAACGCTAATACATTGTTTTCTAGGTTTCAAGTCGTTGCTAACAAATACACCTTGATTTTTTTCACAAACTGAGTTTTCTATTTCCGTGTTACCTAGTTTATACTTAACGTTTGTATTCGTCTTCCCTATCTGTAGTACCTTGCATTTATCACTATTAAAATTCATTTGCCAGTCTACTGACCACTCATGTAAGGTATCTAGATCTCTTTGAAGGTGTTCACAGTCACTGTCTGAATTTATCACTCTCCCCATTTTGGTATCATTCTGCAAATTTACTAATCCTACTAGTTATGCCTAAATCAAGATCATTAATGAATATAACAAACAGCAGAGGGCCTAATACATACAGATCCCTGGGGAACTCCGCTTTTGACCGCACCCCAGTCTGACTTTAATCCATTTATGCTGACTCTTTGTTTCCTACCAGTTAACCATGACCTAATCCATTTTAATACTGATCCACCTATTCCATGTGCTTCTACCTTCCTTATCAATCTCTCATGAGGGACTCTATCGAATGCTTTACTGAAATCTAAATAAATTATATCATATGACTTATCATTATCTACCGCTTCATATACTTTGAGAAAAAGCTAAGCAAATTTGTGAGACAAGAACGTCCCTGGGTGAACCCGTGCTGAGAAGAATGAATTAAGTTGAATGTTTCAAGGTGGCTTCTGATTTTTGTAGCAATAATTGACTCTAGCAACTTGCCTATGATTGACGTGAGACTAATGGGACGGTAATTTGATGCTATTGATTTATCACCCTTTTGAAAATCGAACTACATTTGCAAGTTTCAAGCTTCTGCACTAGGCCCGATTCTAATGACTTATTAAATAAAACTGCTAATGGATTACTCAACTCATCTCTACATTCTTTTAATATTCTAGCATATACCTCGTCTGGACCAGGCGATTTATGAGGCTTCAGTTTGTTAATTACTTTAAGCACATCGTTACTAGTAATATTGATATTCATCAACATATTTTCTATACTGTCGTTATATACCTTATGAACTTCTGGAAACTGTGCTAGGTTTTCATTTGTGAATACGGAAAATGACTATTTAACGTACTACACATTTCTAACTCATCATCAGTCATTTCTCCTGTCGAGTTTTAAGGGGACCTATTGTATCTCTAACCTTTGATTTATACAGTTGATAAAAAGCTTTGGGGTTATTTTTTCGATTCGTTTGCTACCTTGATTTCATAATTTCTCTTTGCTTTTCCTAATTTCTGTTTTTACCTGTCTTGTTAGGTTCTGATAGTAACCAAGTAAGTGATTTCGCCTTTCTTAACTTTTCTATATACTCCTTTTTTTTCCTAGAAGATCTAGAGTCTATTATTCATCCATTTTGGTTGGTTCCGTATCGATCTGAATTTTCTTTTAGGGATGTGTTTATTTTGGGCATTATTGATTGTCAATAAATTGTTCATAAGTAGCTGCTAAATTAAATTCGGGGTTATCCGTCCTAAGTTGACAGTTTCGGAGGTGGGGGGGATTAATCTTTTGACCATAGGGTCATCCCTTAGGTCTCTCCTTATGCTACCGTAATTAGCATTCCTAAAATCCGGGATCAAGGCCGAATTTTCCTTCTTCCTGCCATCCCATATTATGTTAAAATATATGGCTTTATGATCACTGTTTCCTAGTTCGTCTCCAATCCCAACATCTTTTATTAGATTTTCATTATTACTGAGAACTAAATCGAGGATATTATTTCCTCTAGTGGGCAAGTTTATAAATTTATATATAAAACTATCCTGTACTACTTCTATAAAATCTTCAGATTCATTATCGCTAAGTTGATTTTTCCAATCTATGCCTGAAAAGTTGAAATCGCCTAGAATACATACATTGTTTCAATCAGATGCCTTCTTTATTTCCTCCCATAGCAATTTACCATCGTTCCTACTCAAATTAGGTAGTCTATATATAACACCAATGACTACGGATTCACTGCCCTCACCAATCTCTACCCAAATACTTTCATTGTCGCTATTTGTTTTAATGTTTGATTTATTGCAGCCTTTTAATGACACCCTGATATACACTGCTACACCGCCACCTCTCCTTCCTAC
Source organism: Homarus americanus (assembly GCF_018991925.1). Classification (NCBI taxonomy): domain Eukaryota; kingdom Metazoa; phylum Arthropoda; class Malacostraca; order Decapoda; family Nephropidae; genus Homarus; species Homarus americanus. Next base: position 4,471 of record NW_024729877.1, on the reverse strand, counting down.
TCTGTCAAATTTAAATAGGTTATATCCTGGAATATGAAATTCTGCTAAAAATGCTTGCTGTTTGAATTTATCCATGTCGCTATTGCAATTATATCTATGTTCTCTTTATCAATTAATGGCCCTGAGCTGGTCCATTTTGTTACACACAGGCTTCTACTATTAAAGTATAATAAACACTCAATATATTTCTTCCGCTTCTATCTGTTTTACATTTATTACTTGATGTTTGTTATTATGACTAACTATATTTTCAGCATTATCTACTTCTGTTTCACTACTTCCAGGACCTGCTTGTTTTTGACTTTATTTTCCCCGACCCCTCTCTACTGGCGAAACCCCCCCATCGGAGTGACAATTTCACGCTCCAGGGATGCAGACAACGTCTTTCCCCCTTCACGAGACAAGTGTACTCCGTCGCGACAGTACAGGTAGTCGTTGCCATAAAATCGTTGCCCGTCATCAATGAATGCCCAACCATTGTTTGCACAATGTTTTTCCAGTCGGCAATTAATAGCAATTGCCCTGGACAGCCATTCACGACCAACCCCTCTTCTAGGCAAGACACCACATACTATCGGGATCCCTCCCCTATCTCTAATCTTCCCCAGCGCCTCCCTCTACCTCTTGAAAAGTTCCTCACTCCTAACCTTACCTATGTCGTTTCCTCCCACACTAAGACACACTACTGGATTGGTACCCTCCCCTGACAAAACTCTGTCTAACCTCTCGGCTACATGCCCTATCCCAGCCCCAGGAGAACATACCCTAGTCCTACGTTTCCTATCTCTCGCACAAAAAGCCCGATCCATAAACCCCACCTGGCTGAAGATTGTGAAGTGAGATGCAGTGAAGATTGTGAAGCGAGATGTAGTGAAGATTGTGAAATAAGATTATAAAGTAAACTGTAGTAATTGAGGTTAAACGAACGCGGGTTATTCTGTAGTGTATCCGTGTCTTGTTAATGTGGAACCAACATGGCGGTGGTTCTCAATATAGATACGTTATTTTGCCGGGAATTTCTGTCAAAACAAAATATGAATCAACCATATTTAGCCTAAATTAACCTAACTGCTTTATTATATATTCTAAGTTTTTTAAGTTGGATAGATCAGATCAGGTTAGGTTAAGTCAGGTTGGGTTAGGTTAGGTTAGTTTTGTTAATTTTGCCACTTAGAGGCTAGTTTATTGTGCCCCCCATACTCATCCTGTCAGCTGTAGCACAGAGAGATTACAAAGTGGTGTTAGGTGAGGTAGGTGGTTAAGTTAAGTTTCAATAGGTTAGGTTAGATTATGTCAGGTTGGGTTAAGTTAGGTTAGGTAGGTAATAAGTAGATAGGTTATGTTAGGTAGGTGGGAAAGTTAGGTTTGATTAGGTTAGCTTATGTCAGACGGAAAGAAAGTTAGATTTACTGAAGCAGTTAGATTTGCGCCCAGCAAATGGGATCACGCTGTAGCTGGTGCCGAGATTATGTCAGGCCAGGCCAGATTTAAGTGTCATAGCTAGGCGAGACGCCAGGTTGAAGCGATCACGTCAGGTTAGGTTGTGATTTGCGCCTGCATTGAGCCGTGATTACGCTGTGTTTAAAGCCAGATTATGTCAGCCAGGGGTCAGATTACGCCAAAGAAGCGATTATGTCAGGTTAGGTTAGATTATGTCAGGTTAGGTTAGATTATGTCAGGTTAGGTTAGATTATGTCAGGTTAGGTTAGATTATGTCAGGTTAGGTCAGATTATGTCAGGTTAGGTTAGATTATGTCAGGTTAGGTAAGTAGGTAGAGGTGGGTAAAAAAGGTTAGGTTAGGTCGGCAGGTTTTAGTGTAGGAGCTTAAGTAATCCCGTAAAAATTTCATGTTAATTTTTGACACCATACATTATAATAATCCTTATAAACTATGTTAAGGAACTGTGGTGTCATTTATTATGAACGGTTTATTATAAGTTTTATGCCTTTAAAGAAGTTTTATTAAAGAGCGGCGTAATGAACCACAGATGTATTACCATTAAGTCCTAATTAACTTAAAACATGACTAATAACCTATGAACATGTAGTATTATATGATTACAATTTAACATAATATATCATGAATGCTGTTATAATATCATAAGTGTGTTACAAACATGGCTGCTCATATATGCCATCCTGTCTCTGGCAAAGAAGAGATTGCAGTAAGTAAAATTATTTGCTAAACACAAATACTGGAAATTAAACATATACATATTACCATTATCTGAAAAGCTTAGAACCACCGTTTTATATTTATTAAAAGTTTGTAGTGTTATACATCATGTGTAAACAAGTCACAAGTTATTATTTACTACATTGCTTCAGTCCTCGTCATCAGAGTCTTCTGTGTACAACAGATTCCTTCACCTTGTTTAGGCATTTCTCATCATCTGCTTGACAGTTACACATCTCGGTGCATGTCATGCTATTCTTTCTGATTCTTTCTGTATGAACATGACAATGATCCACATTTCCTGACGCCACATCCACATTTAACAAGTTCTGTGATTGCTTCTGAGCTGCTGGTGGTTGGTCTGATATTACTAGTATGCAAACAGTTGCTGTCAATCTTTCCAGCCAAGTGCTCTGAATTCAGAAAGCATTTCACTGTCTGCATCACAAGACCACAGAAGAGCTTGATACCTTCCTCTCAATATATGATACTTTAGAGTTGCTGCAGTCGCTGGTAGTTCTCCAGCTTCTGCCTGCGTTTCTTGAAGAGATGCCATCTAAGTTATGACAGTTTAGTGAAAGTCATTCGTGGACAGTAGAGCTTAAATACAAATTCCTTTAGACCAATAAACATGTCTGCTGGAGGGCATTTGGTCTACTCAGCATCTTGAATGCATCTAGGACTTTTGTGTTAGATTTCATCAAAGTGCTCCAACATGCTTTTCCTTCCTTTGCCAACAAATTTTCCAATGCAGTCAGATCCTGTGAAGGTATGGAAACCTGTAAGGCTCTCTGCCCAATGTGTCGTCGCTCACCAGTTCCTGTTTTCATACTTGTATTTTCTCCAAGTTGAGGCTGCTTTAATATGCCAAACACATCAGTGTCTGGTGACTTGATATGTACAGTGCTGCCCTTCTGTGATGTATATACTGTATGTCCTGCTTAAGTTCTATAACTTGTGATAGCAATTTGATGGTTGAAGTCTTATTTGCTGCTTTCCACGACAGAAGATTAACCTTGGACATCTTTTCCCAGATGCTCAATGGACCAACAATACGTTTCTTGACAAAATTTTCATAATTTTGTCTTCCAACTTCATATGCATTTTCTGGCATTACAGCTCCAGTTACCAAGTTTAAAAGAGCATCATTTTCCTGGGATTACAGTCACCAATAACATTGTGTAGCTTCTGTACATCAGCATATTGACGGCTGACAATAGCTGTAGAGAGCTCATGATGTTCTGTTCTTTTGTAATCTTTATGAGTTTGATATTTTATGTAATGAACTTAATTTGAAACCCAAATGGTAGTATATGATCTTTTATCACCTTAGACACTCTGTGCGTCATGCCTCTCAAGTGATTTTTTTCCTCTCTTACTTCTCTGGACAAATACGACCTTTATCCCATCAGAAAAGACTATATATTTTCTTAATCTACAGGTGCTGGTTTAAAAATGACGGATGGTGCCAAATTAACTTGAAATTCTTACGGACCGCATATTATCGTTGAGTTTGGAGAGAACTTCACTGCCAAATAGCGCCTTCTGGTATTGATAGAAGCCGTACATGTCAATATCCACCGCCATAGTTAAATCTTTTGTCCGCTTATTTGTCCTAATTTAAGTATCAAAGAGTGCTTTTATTTTAAGCATCTTACATCTTTTTCTCACCTAAGTGACGGGCATGATGTTTTTTCATTTCAAGCACCAACTTATATTTTTGCTTACTATAAAATGTGATTGATATAGACAACAGAAGTAAATATCAGCTGGAGGTCGTAAACGAAGCTGATGTGAAGTATTTTGACTCACTGTTCCCACGAACTAATTGCTTCTCTGGTTTATACCGAAGAAATAAAACCGTCAACGAACCATCCGATTCAAATGTGTCTTAGGCGATACAGGGTGTTTAGGCGTCATTCTGATACCAAGAATGACTTTGTGTACTGTGGTCAAGCTGGGGGTAGGATAGGATTGGGTTGGGTTGGGATGGGTTAGGATTACGCATGTGTGGGTATATTCTGTCGCATTTTATAGGTATCTTGCGTCTTTCTCTTTATTCCTTCTTTATCATGAGTATCTGTGCCTATTAATACACCACCTCGCAGGATAGTGGAAGAGGAATGGATAGTAACGAGATAATATTCTTCTTACATATACCTTAGCTGGATTACAGGTAACACCAGGTAGAAGTTACGTGACTCTTAAGAGTTTTCCTCGACTTGGCTGATTCAACTGTAAGACTTGCTGTATTTATCCTTATTAAAATCCTCCACCTGTAAGACCTTCCACTT
>NW_024729876.1:0-19581 GCF_018991925.1 Homarus americanus | reverse complement strand
CTCTCCCTTTTTAACCTGGCTGAATTTTGCGCGCGCGCGCGCGTGTATGTGTGTGTGTGTGTGTGTGTGTGTGTGTGTGTGTGTGTGTGTGTGCAAGTGTGTGTGTGTGGGTGTGCAATCGAAAATTGTCTATTTGTAATAATAGTTGATAAAGTCATTACGCCCACATTATTGAGCAAAATATCAGCTTCTAACAAAGGGTTTTACTGTATTAGGATGATGTGTATGTTGTACCAATATGGTATAGCTCAGATGAAAGTGGAGATAGGAGGGATTTGTCATGTTCGTAAGATTTTTTTTTTTTTAACTTTTGTGTAGGTTTGACAAATTAAATTTCCTAATGTATGACTAAGATATATTCATTAATACATATGAACAACCTTTATATCCTCTTCATTGAACTTCGTGTTTTACTCTTTAAGTATTTCAAATTTCACTATAAACACACACCTCAGTATAATAAGAGAACTAATCTGTAAACACTAAACTTTTAAATCAAATAAGAAATTCTCACCTTGCTGAACACACTCATCACTGAATCTCACAAAATGAAGCGAAGTGAAGGCAGTTGTGTGTTGTGTAGTGATCGTTAACTCGGGGTGTTTGTTGTGTTGGCAATAGCTTTTACACGTTGCACAATTTCTAAGAACTCAATAATATTTGCTTAGGTTAGTATAAGTTAGTTTAGGTTGTCTGTAAAACTATTCTGTAAAATTATGATCACGGACAGTGGGAAATTTTCTGGCTAAACGTATGATCACTTTAACTTCCTGTATTGAATATAGCACTATCTTATTACAGCTGTGTTTGTATGATACACATGAAGTCGACCCATGGTAACTTCGGCCCATGGTAACTTCGGCCCAGTGACCTCGGCACAGTAACCTTGGCCCACATCCAGTGGTGACTGCGGCCCCAGCATAATATAATAATAGTGTGTGTGTGTGTGTGTGTGTGTGTCGCACACAGGGTGGTGAAATGCGTTTAGTGTGGCAGCATTATGTTAGTGTTAAGGTGCAAGCACTCCTTGCTCCCTCTCGCGTTCAGCTGTCGCCGCTGGCTAGCCATTGTGGTGAACAGGGAAGCAACTTAACATGCATACAGTAAGTCTTCCCTGCCAGTACAATGCCTCCTCACCATCAAGACTCCTGCTGTGCCTCCTCGTGGCAACACACGGTAACTGGGTGCCTTCTGGACCCAAGCTAGACCAGCAGGGGATCTCGGAGTAACAGTGGGTCCCAGAGGGACGGTGCATAAGCCCACTGGCATGTGGACATTACCTGGCGCCTACCAACCATTGCCTCGCTACCTTCCGGATTAATCTTGGTAGGTATAAGGCTACGAGAGTAAACCCAGAACGAAAAATCTTCCGTGGAGCCTCGCATCAGGCAGACATGCTTACAGAGCTCCAACAAGATCCCATTTGCAGTGTAGGCGGAAGAGGTGACCACCATGGAAACCCAACGACTACACCGGCATACAAAGGCAATGCACGATGGACAGGCTACTAAGGTTACTCTTCCTCTCCCCAGTCGTTGCAATACTTACACCACTGGATCAGGAAGAGGGAGGCCAAGATGTGTGGTTGCAGCCTGCACTCCTGCCTCACCACATAAATCATCTCAAGTGCAGCCATCATACTACTCGTCATCATCAAAACACCTACTATATATCCCCAAAATTCCTATGGCGACGGACGAGTGGAGACGGGGAACGGGGCAGAGATGACTGCCGGGAGTCTCTAGTCACAATTCTGCACAGGGACGGCGCGGAAGACGGTTGTTTAGGCACTGGGATCTAGGCAGCAGTGTAATCTGGTCCTGTCTGTGCTACTGAGCATCCCTTTCGAGGAGCCACTCTGCTCACCCCACATTGGGAAGGGGCTAGAAAGGATTCCCGAAACATATCCTGCCTATAGAATCAACCTGACTGGGTAATCCCACCCAGTAAGTTCATCCTTATGCGGTCGAAAACACAATTATAATCAAAGATCAAAACAAAAACAAAATAAACAACTTCTTGTAGTCGCTACATGGAATGTCAGGTCCCTTCTGGATACTGACACATATGACCGTCATGAAAGAAGAACTGCCCTTGTGGCAAAAGAGCTGGCTAGGTATAACATCGACGTCACATTGCAGCCATTAATGAGTCCCAGGCTCCCAGACGAGGAACGATTCGTAGAACAGGGGTCTGGCTATATCTTCTTCTGGAAGGGTAAACCTGCTGAGGAGAGAAACCGCATTTATGGAGTTGGCTTTGCCATTCCTCCACACATCCAACACAGGCTAACTGAAATGCTTGTTGGGATCAACGAGCGCCTCATGACGCTTCGAGTCCCACTGAATCACTCACACCATGCCTTTTTCATCAGTGCATATGCCCCAACACTGGATATAGAGGATGGCATCAAGGAGGCCATTTACGCCGACTTCGATAGAGTGCTAACCTCTATCCCCAAAGAAAACAAGGTTGTGTTCCTAGGTGACTTCCATGCCAGAGCTCGCAGAGACGATGACATTTGGCAGGGAACCGTAGGGAGAAATGGACTAGGCAAGTGTAATCCCAACGGCGTACTCCTCCTCAGCAAGTGTGCTGCACACAACCTCACTATCACCAATACCTTGTTTAGGCAGGCCGACAAGTTCAAGAGTTCTTGGTAACACCCACGATCCAAACACTGGCATCTCATTGACTACACCATTGTCAGAGAAAGAGATCGCCGAAATGTCCTCATCACCCGTGCCATGTGTAGCTCAGACCACTGCGACACTGATCATCGGCTCGTCAGAGCTAAGCTCTCACTTCACGTCGCCCCAAAACGGCCCAGGCAACAATCCTCCAGAAGAAGTTTTAACACTTAGCGTTAAGATGATCCAGTGGTAGCACATGCTTTCAGAGAGCAGCTTGAACATGGGCTGATAAACAACCCGATAACAAACAACCCAAATCCCAGTGCTGAATGGGGTATTCTCGACACGGTCAAGACAAAAACCTGCAGAGACCCTCGGCCAGATCCAAAGAATACACCAAGACTGGTTTGATGAAATTACCCGGAAATCAGTGTACTCAACGATGATGAACATGCTGCTTTAAATGACTGGCTGAACAACCCTAAGTCTCGGACCAAAGCTGATACTTTCCACAGGAAGAAAGCGGAGGCGCAGCGCAGGCTTTGCAAACTTAAAAACGAATGGTTTAAAAATAAGGCATGTGGGATCTCGCTGCTGTCCGTAGCTGTCAAGATTATCGCCCGAGTCCTCCTAAACAAACTTCTTCGTGAGGCGGAAAACTTCCTCCCTGAATCTCAATGTGGCTTTAGACCATTAAGTGCCCTTCATTCACTAATGCCCTTAACGCATGAGTCACAAAAGCAAGCTTGAACTCCGCATGCTTCCTTGTTGGGTGATGTAAACGCTCCTGCTTTTCGCCTCGCACAGGATGCACCAGTGCCCAATAAACTAACCACCTCGCAAGGCAAATTGGTAAAAAAAGAAAAAAATGAAAAAAATTTCATCAACACAAGAAAACGCTTCGACTCTCGCGTATATGTAAACACTGATATATATTATGAACTGATTTATAGTTAAACCTGAAATATTGGATTCCTATTAGAAAAGAGAGATTTATTAAACCAAATTTTGGGAATTTTAACTTAAAAAAAAGAGACATCGATGTTGCAATGATGAGCCCTGAGCCCAGAACCAGTAAAACCTGATGGTCAGTCTATCAGTACAGTAAAAATTAATTCATATTTTGCTACCCACCAAAATTTTTACTGAAAGGACTGTATTTACACAATCTGGTTCTAAAACAAAACAAATTTTTAACAGAAAAAGTTACACGATTTATACAAAATGAAAATAAAATACAGACAAAAAAGCAGAATTTAGGCCAGCCAGTGAATGATGGCTGTGTCAGATATAAAAATGACGTACTACAGTTCTGTCAAACATTCACAAGTGGCTTCAGGTTATGACATTTATTAACCTGAAGACTCTACACGATTAAGTTTAGTTAATTCTTAAAGAACTGATCTTCACAGGTCAGTCTTATATATTACTATAACGTGGAGGCCTCCGACCCACCATCAGTGTGTCGGAATACTGTGTACATGTTTCTCCAATTTAAACATCAGGAGGAAGGAGTCAGTATCGCTGTGAGGGATGCACCAAGTGTGTATTCCTGCCGTGGCGTCATTAAAACAGCTGATTTATATGTTTACAAAGGCTAAATATAGGTTCGTGTACTAGAGATTTTTTTTTATCAATGTAAGGCTCTGAAGTCTTCCGTGGCTCCATTTTATAATTGTTTCTCCCGTAAAATATTTGTGAACTTTCAAAAAAGAAAAGTAGAAATGAAGTGTAAAATTTGAACTTTAATACTTAAGGAATACTCTGGTTACTTTTATCAAACATCTCACCTATATCTTCATATCTATTGTATTCTTTGATTCCTAAATTTGCGATGTGTCACAGCATTTCTGGGTCGTGCATGTGTGTAACGGGAGAATACGTGAGTGGAGACAGACGACACACGCTGTCTTGCTGTCTCGGGGGTGGGAGGGATTGGCCAAATCACAAGACATAACCGTGTGTAAAAAGTTCTGCTGCTCAAATATCTTCCATAAGAATATTTACCTACCATCTTGTGTTGAGGACAAACATCTTTATGGAGTCTACATTTGGGGGATTTTATCAGTTAGGCTTTACCACACTCCGGAAACGTATTTACCATCCTTGGTTCTTGTTTGATTATGGTGATAACTCATTGGTTCCCCCTTCCAAATGCAATGCTTTCTTTAATTTTCAAAGAGTTAAAAATGAAAGTCTTGTCTTGCCTCCCATATCTAAGAATAATAGAAACCCACAAAAATCTCAACCATAAGAAATCTTTACTGAAAATATGACCAGTGACAATACATGAGTGGTTAAAAAAGTATATATATAATTTACACATAAGTTGTGTCACATCGTAGGTCGTAAAACACTTGGTTATCATAGTCTCGATTCTGATAATGTTAACAACATTTACTTATGTACATCCCGCAACCGGCATCCGAATACCTAATCTTAATATCAAAGGACGACAGGGACATGTAACTCTGTTCTAACAAGTTTCAAAAAGGCTCTTCTATACGCTGAGTCCAAGTTACACACACTCAGGGAACAATTTATAGTATTTATTTATCGTATCTTAGAACCAAGGTCTGTAGCGCGGTGATAGTCCCCCCACTTACTATTCCTTCCACACCTCGGTAGCGATAATGACGAGGGAAGGAGTCCCATAACTTCCCCCTGTGGAATATTTCCTGAATAACATTATCATATTTACAGAACTGAAGTAATGTTAGTCATGTGCTGACGTCTTAAGGTTTTCTACAGTTGGAGTCGATCCCTAAGAAAGAGTAATATATTTTTCATACCTGCAACGGTTAGGCACAAGAGGGAGGGAGAGAGACTGCTGATAGAGAGATAGAAGGACAGACAGATATATATATATATATATATATATATATATATATATATATATATATATATATATATATATATATATATATATATATATATATATATATATATATATATACGTAGTATACTGTATATAAAGAGAGATGCCTGTATACTGTATTGAGTGTTGACAGCTATTGTCTACGTTGGTTACCTTTAATAGAGAATTGTTGGAGTATATTGTTGCCTCGTGTCTTGTGGCGGGCGGTGTGTTGTATGGTGATCGTTATGTATGTGTCAACAACATACCAGAGGTTGATATAACAAAAATATTACTGAAATATCTTACAGCTACAAGAAAAACATCGTTATAAGAAGTGGCTATTTACACTCAATCTGTCATAACATCTTTATTAATGTCTCACTACAAATTTCTGGGCTCCTGTTGAGTGATCTATCTCGCTACAGAAATCCAATTACTTCTCTAGTCAATATTCGATCACACACACACACACACCATTTAATGTATTTCTTATGAGTTTAACATTTAATATCTGGACTGTGAACTGGCGAGAGTTTACCAGCAAAACAAAATTATATAAAAATCCCAATAATACGTACGTAGTTCAAACAGCATAAAAAAAATCTTTGTAGGTCTATATAAGAAATACAAGTGTCCTTAAGAAACTATCAACAATAAATCAGCGTCAAACTACCGTAACCCATCCCAAGAATATCAACAACATCGAAAAATTCTGCATTTCAACTTTTTCCTTCGTATCCAACAAGTTTCAGGTGATGGGGGGGGGTCTTTGTGGCGTTGCATGATACTGACGTGAAGGAAATGAAAAATGCGCTAAGTTTCTGATGCTGCAGAAGCCAAAACCTGGTGGTAATATCCTGACTTTACCTGATCCACGGGAGACTGGTGATGTGCCTGGCAGGTTAAGGTGATCCACGGGAGGCTGGTGGTAATGTGTCTGGCAGGTTAAGGTGATCCGCGGGAGGCTGATGGTGATGTGCCTGGCAGGTTAAGGTGATCCACGGGAGGCTGGTGGTGATGTGTCTGGCAGGTTAAGGTGATCCACGGGAGGCTGGTGGTGATGTGCCTGGCAGGTTAAGGTGATTCACGGGAGGCTGGTGGTGATGTGCCTGGCAGGTGATCACAGGAGGCTGGTGGTGATGTGTCTGGCAGGTTAAGGTGATCCACGGGAGGCTGGTGGTGATGTGCCTGGCAGGTTAAGGTGATCCACGGGAGGCTGGTGGTGATGTGTCTGGCAGGTTAAGGTGATCCACAGGGAGGCTGGTGGTGATGTGTCTGGCAGGTTAAGGTGATCACAGGGGCTGGTGGTGATGTGTCTGGCAGGTTAAGGTGATCCACGGGAGGCTGGTGGTGATGTGTCTGGCAGGTTAAGGTGATCCACGGGAGGCTGGTGGTGATGTGTCTGGCAGGTTAAGGTGATCCACGGGAGGCTGGTGGTGATGTGTCAGGGTAGAGTGGGGTGGTGTGATGGGCGGGAGTTGAAGGACCAGAGTAGTAGGTCAGGTAATAAATGACGGACGAATATCAACGGAGAGAAGTCAAGAGAGAGAGAGAGAGAGAGAGAGAGAGAGAGAGAGAGAGAGAGAGAGACGAACAGAAGGACGTAAGACTTTAAACTTCGTCACATTATAATTAAAACTTGGCTTACCATATTAAAAAAAAGAAACTCTACTTATACTTTACGTCTCTCATCAACAGTTCATATGTGTGTAATCTTATCCTGATATTATACACTAAATTACACAGGCATAACCCCTTGGCTCCCGTAATTTAAGGCAGTAATCATATCTTGGGATTTACGTGCAATAAAGACCCATTACTTGGCATTATACTTCACGCCCCCTCGAATTATATATAGTTTATATATAGTTTATATAATAGTACCCTACTGTATTAATCTGTGGGAAAAAATAATTATCTCATTTTGTTTTAGTGATGTTGTGTTTGTGTATCATAAAATGAGGAACATATTTATGGAAATAAAAGAATGATTGATGTATCTAAAAGGAAATAAACAGACCCTATGTAGATACTGTAAAACATTGATCTATTCTTCGTGGTATGTAATTGACTATAATGCGGTTTTTTCTCAGCTGGTAAAAAAGGCACTATAGTCTGAGGTTACCACAAACTACCTCTTATGTCTCCTCAAGAAAATATCAAAATGGTGAACCCTCCAAAAAATTTGATATACGATTATTAATATTTTTTTTTATAAACCAGTAAAACGGGCGAACACATAGAACGAACGAGGAAGATTAGAACGAACGAAAGAAAGAACAGAAGAATGGACAAACAGTTAGAGAGATTGATCTACAGCACGTAAACATGCTAACCAAACTAGTAATTATCCTACGTTATCGTGTCTTCCTTCCCCCTACTGCCGTGTGATTCTGTTCCAATTATAGGATATTATCAGTGACGCTGTGAGAGGCATAGTACCACTAATAAGGTATAGCATTGATTTATGTTGATCATTACTCGAGGAAAATTACCAATCACAGACATATAAATCACCGATAACTAGTCATTCAGGAAAATGTCGCCATGTTTATTCTGTATATTGACACGAGAACTCTATAACCTATCATCAAACTCTTCCCCGCACGACAACCAGATCATTTAGCGGCACTGTAGTCACACAGGTAGGTCCAGGAACACGTCAATATAACCCATAGTAATACGTGAGATAATGTATTTAATCAAAGGTGGGGTGGGCGGAGAGGGGTACAGTACACAGATCACTAGGGATGTGTTGTAATGGGGTGGTCGAGGTATGCTGCCAACTAGTACCGTTTCTTGTGTGTTTGTGTTTATATGATAGGTTTGTAGAGTAGCGAGTACATGTTTATCCACGTGTGAGTATACTGCTTCTTCCTGACCCTCCGCCTGCTGTGACCGTGTTGACAGTCACAGGCAGTATTTATGGTTACAGCCAGTCTAAGGGTGACAATGTTGACAATCACAGCCAGCTTTAACAGGCATAGTCGATTTTGATGATCACAGTTAGTTTTAACAGTCTCGGGGATTGTTGACACCCACAATCACATTGTTGACAGTCAGAGTGTGGACTGCCACAGATAGTGCTCACAGCCACAGATAGTATTAACAATCAAAGTTAGTGTCAACAGTCACCCAAGCAGCAGACAGTCAGCGTGTCAGGACGTGCCAGCAGCAGACAGTCAGCGTGTCAGGACGTGCCAGCACCAGCCCATTACCCTATGGTCATTATTCACGACAACAAGAACAAGTATCGACATCTGCCCACCACTCTCCCCACCTTATACATTTTTCATCCTGGTTTAAACATCAATTAAGATAATTTCCTATTAAACTTTATCATAAATTTAATTTGACCTCTTACAGGTGTGTGTGTATATATATATATATATATATATATATATATATATATATATATATATATATATATATATATATATATATATATATATATATATATATATATATATATATATATATATATATATATATATATATATATATATATATATATATATATATATATAAAATATTTATAGGCCCATTCTTAATTTATCTAAAAAAATTTATTACTCAAAACGCCTGCCAGTGTTCTAAATTACGTCAAGAACTCGTGATCACAGACTTGCACCCTTACATACAGTGCTATAATAGTGAGCAACAAAGTGAGGCTGGTCGTAAAATTGGGCTCAGGCAGGTTAATGATTATACTCCACGTCGGGATAATTGAAGGTAGTCATCACTGATAATGCAGGGCTGCCGACACACTGATGAACTAATCCAATATATTTACCTAACAGCTCTAGTTGGCTAATGGACTTGAGTGTCTCGTTATGGGGTGTATATGGCCAGGGCCGGATTTACCAATAGGCCGAGTAGGCCATTGGCCTAGGGCCCACCGTATCTGGGGGCCCACTGAAACTAATTTGTCGCGCAGCGTGCCAGCGTATAACCTTGTTTCAAGTGTACACCGAGTATTTCATTATATAATATATTCACAGCCATAAGGGCCCCTGTACAATAAATATAGAGCCCGGAGTATGAGGCCCCTGTACAATAAGTATAGGCACTGGCTAACCATTATTCCAGAATAAAATCAGCAAATCGATTAACATCCAGGTTCCCATTTACTGGTAAATAGAAAGCCAAATGGCGTAAAAAAAAATACTCATAGTTTCACTCTGTCCGGGAATCGAACACGGGTCCACTCGCTTGCAAGGCGAGCATGCTGAGTATTACACCACAGGTTGCCAAAATCACGTTTAGTAAACAAAAATTTTTTTTTTTTTTTTTCGTGCCGGTCAAGCCCCGACCAGAGGTTAGCTAGACCCCCGGACAACTCTTTCGGAGCTTGACCAGCACGTCGTATTGGTATTATTATCTCGACTTAATTATATATTACAAAGTCACTTGTGAGTTTTTCAATGTTTTTTTTTATAATATTTACTTATTCTAAGCTAAATGTTAACAAATAAATGACATAAATAAAACGAAAACAAACAAATAAAAGCGGAACTCCATCTAATATATACTGTATGTTACACTCAATAGGGATAATTGGCCATTAGTGATAACTTCTATGTATTTCTCTTCTCTGGAAATTTTTGACTGGCCATAAACGATCCTGTAGATCATAAATATACATATAAATGAATACCAATTTCAATTTCAATTGTTTATTCCTTGATAGAGAAAGCGGGATCCTAGTGCTGTCACTAGGTACCCCTGTACAATGACACCAGAAGCATCTGGCAAGTGTGACAAGTATATACAGTATAAATATTATAAAGGGGCTTACTAAAGCCTAAGGAAGGAAGGATATTCCTTTAACACATAATCAATGTTATTTACCAAATATCTGGCCAGTATGGGGAGGATCATCGTGTCTCCGTCAGGGGGTCGTGGAGTGGTGGTGCAGCAGGCGTCACGGAAGCGTTGTAAATGAATACCTTCATGCATAATGTAACCTGACCAGACCTAACCTAACCTAACCTAATCTAGCCTAACCTAACCCAATCTTCTTCTTCTTCTTCTTCTTCTTCTTCTCACATGCATTATTTCATCATCAACCCAATTAAAATTCGAACGCCTTAACCTTACACACCGTGGCCCTGGGTTGTGGGTGGAGAGGGGGGATGGGGGATTGTTGGGGGAGGGCGGGGAAGACTCACCTAAATCACCCAACACACCCAGCAGGCGCTTTGTAACACCCAACAAGTGACCTTTGGGTGGGGGCAGTTTTCTCGCCAGATCTAGACCAGTGGGCAGTGTTACTCCCAAAGGGTAACTGACATATTGAAACAGACACACACTGTCATTTAAGCTGAAAATGAACTTACTCACAACTAGACATAATAGACACAGACATACAGTAGTGGTTGAACCGTTGAGAGATGTATTATAATAAGACTCAGATGGTAAAATAACTGACTGACTGACTAACTACGTTATTAGAGCAATTGCCTCATTGACCCAGTTAATGTGTGAAGGGTTCACATGGGTCTCTTGAATAGTACACTGAGACACACTGACACGAATCTCACATGACACAATCCCATTGACAGATCTCCTCTACACATAATCTCACCGGACACAACTGTATGGTAGAAATAAATCCCAACTCACAAATCATAACCTGACAACGAAGCCAACTGTACGTGAAGGAATATTCATTGTTAAAAAATACCAAGTGACCATTTTTCGTTATAATAAAAATCCTACTGGATGATTTTTTTCATTGGGTAAAATCCTACTGTACGACCAAAATAATGGTAATTACAAGATGCTGGTAATTAAGTGAAAGGTCATCACCCATCATATGAGTGAAAATATTATAGATGGCCAACCCCGCAGTGTCGTCGCGACGCCTCTACCATATAAACTTTATAAGGTATATTTATTCATCTATAATAGGTATTTCGTGTGTTTACTTTTGTGAGGTGACTACAGTGTTCAGACGTATCTCGTAACTCGTGTTACAACAAACTTTATATATTTAACGTAATAGCCCATGGGAAATAAATAATAAGCAGTATACATGTAATGATGTATACATATGAGTCCCGTTTGTACTAGTTGTCCGATGTTTCTTACTCGTATAATATATTTGAAACTAATTTACAATCTGTTATTAACAAATTCTAATCAAACAATTCCCTCATAATGCATAAAGAATATTTTTTAATGGTTCAATGTATTACTACCAACGTATCGAGAAAGTCAATTTATAATTTTTCTACCTTATTTCACCTGAAGATTAGACACCCCGCCATATTTCACCTGAAGATTAGACACCCCACCTTATTTCACCTGAATATTAGACACCCCACCTTACTTCACCTGAAGATTAGACACCCCACCTAATTTCACCTGAATATTAGACACCCTACCTTATTTCACTTGATGATTAGACACCCTGCCTTATTTCACCTGAAGATTAGACACCCCATCTTATTTCACCTGAAGATTAGACACCCTACCTTATTTCACCTGAAGATTAGACACCCCGCCTTATTTCACCTGAAGATTAGACACCCTAACCTTATTTTACCTGAAGATTAGACACCCCGCCTTATTTCACCTGAAGATTAGACACCCCGCCTTATTTCACCTGAAGATTAGACAATCTACCGAATTTTACCTGTAGATTAGACACCCCGCCTTATTTCACCTGAAGATTAGACACCCCGCCTTATTTCACCTGTAGATTAGACACCCCGCCTTATTTCACTTGAAGATTAAACACCCCGCCTTATTTCACCTGAAGATTAAACACCCCACCTTATTTCACCTGAAGATTAGACACCCCGCCTTATTTCACCTGAAGATTAGACACCCTACCTTATTTCACCTGAAGATTAGACACCCCACCTTATTTCACCTGAAGATTAGACACCCTACCTTATTTCACCTGAGCATTAACCGAACCTAACCTCAAGTTAGCGTCAGGGTGGTGGATTGATTCTTCAAGTTATCCGTTGTTTCTGAATGAATAAAATTAAAGGAAATAATATAGTTTTATGCTCCTATGTTCAATGGTAATTACTACTACACACACCAAGACGTACTATGACCTTCGCTCCTCTTGTGTGTGTGTGTGCGTGCACGTGTCTGTGTGTGTGTGATAAAGAGAGAAAAGACGAGAACGAGAGAACGAGCAACGACAGACAAAAAGATGATAAAGATAAACAGAGATAAACAGAAAAAGATAAATATAGATAAAGCTAACAAACAATAAGAGATACAGTATGAGAGAGAGATAAACAGGGAAACAATGATCAACATAAAGACAAACACAGACATACAGAGAGAGAGAGAGAGAGAGAGAGAGAGAGAGAGAGAGAGAGAGAGACCAGGCAGCTCTGTCAGAATACAGCCAGAGAAATAGGGAGGTGGGGAGCGAGTCTAAAAAAAAATCCGTTTAATAAAATAAAAATCACTGAAACGTGAACGATTCTGAGGAACTGTGTGCATGAAAACACCCCGAGGACCAAGGGGGTGTAAAATAGGTGGGGAGGGGAGGGTGAAGGAAGGGAGAGGGAAGAGGTGGGGTGAGGTAGAAAACAGGGATGGAGTGGGAGAGGGAGAGGGAGAGGTATGAGAAGGGGGAAGGATGAGGGAGGAGAGAAGAGGGAAGAGAGGAAGAAGAAGGAGGGAGAAGAGAAGAGGGAAGAGAGGAAGAAGAAGGAAAGAGAGAGGATGAATGGGGAGGATAAAGAGAGGGAGAAAAGAAAAGGGAAAAAGGAAATGAGAGGAAAAAAGCAAGGTAGATAGGAGGAACGGAGGAAGGAGAGGGAGGAGGGAGAGAGAGATATTCAAGTCTCTTACCCTCACTACAAGTCACGCCTCCATCTCTCTGTCTTCCCAGAACAGTGGAATAAAATACATGTACACACAAATGAAGGCTCTCTCTCTCTCTCTCTCTCTCTCTCTCTCTCTCTCTCTCTCTCTCTCTCTCTCCTTCCTCTCAGTTATCAGACCAATTGCTTCATTGACCCAGTTAATGTGTGAAGGGTTCACATGGGTCTCTTGAATAGTACACTGAGATACACTGACACGAATCTCACATGACACAATCCCATTGACAGATCTCCTCTACACATAACCTCACCGGACACAACTGTATGGTAGAAATAAATCCCAACTCACAAATCATAACCTGACAACCAAGCCTACTGTACGTGAAGGAATATTCATTGTTAAAACATACCAAGTGACCATTTTTCGTTATAATAAATATCTCATTTGGCGATTTTTTCATTGGGTAAAATCCTACTGTACGACCAGAATAATGGTAATTACAAGATACTGGTAATTAAGTGAAAGGTCATCATCCTTCATACAGTACAGATGGTCACCAACTTAAACTTTAACATATAAAAAAGAAGCGCCCCTGACAAACACGGCATTGAACTCTAGACCAGTTGGACTGTGATGGTCAACCCCGCAGTGTTGTCGCGACGCCTCTACCATATAAACTTTATATGGTATTTATCTATTACAGCTTAACTTCTATGAACAGACAACATTTATTCAGCGTGTGTGAACACGGTAACGTCGATTTTTTTCCCTTTTGCGTTCATTATTGTCGAACGCGCGGTAGAAAGGACGGTCGAATGGACGGATGGATACACAAACGGACGCACAGAAGGATGCAAGGGGCAGGTGGGCGGAGCAAAGTTAGATGAGGTGGAGGAGGGGGTAATGGGTAAGTAGAGGAAGGGAGAAGACGAGAACACGACCGACAAGGGTGAGGGAGTTTTACAGTACGGCGACGAAGAAGGGAGTAGATGAAGCAGTAAAGGAGAGAGAGACAAGGAAAGGATGATGAATGTGGATAATAATGAGAGTGGACAGAATAAAAGTCGTAGGAATATGGATCGCGGAGAACGTGGATTTGGGAAGAATAATAAATGAGATGAAGAGGGGGGGGCAAAAGTAAGGAGAAGAAGGAGGAGAAGGAAGAAGACAAGGAGGAGAAGGAAGAAGACAAGGAAGAGAAGGAAATGGAGAAGGAAGAAGACAAGGAAGAAGACAAGGAGGAGAAGGAAGAAGAGAAGGAAGAAGACAAGGAGGAGAAGGAAGAAGAGAAGGAGAAGAAGGAAGAAGAGAGGAGAAGGAAGAAGAAAAAGGAGAAGAAGGAAGAAGAGTAGAAGCAACGAACTTTTGAAAGATGAAAAGAGGGAGAAAGACAGTAAACAGAGACAGCAACAGTGATGTCTATGGGGAGAAACGGAGAGGGAAGAAGAGGCATCGTGAGGAGGAGGACCACTGGAGAGAGCAATGATGCAAAGAGGAACTAAGAAGGTAGGGAGATAAGGTAAAAAGGAATAGAGAGAAATGTAAAAAAGGAGAGAGAGAGAGAGAGAGAGAGAGAGAGAGAGAGATTTCAGCTGTCTTGTTGTTCTCCTGTCATCTGTCTACATCTGTCTGTCTATCTCTCGTTTAACACGTGACGTCACACCGGATGCTGTTCTGGATGATGCGTCACACACACACACACACACACGTGACGGTACATATAAGGACAAGGTGTACATGTTGTTGTTATCACACCTTGTACATATGTGTGCACCAGGGGGGGGGGGATGGACCCACGTGTCTGTCTGTCTGTCTGTTGGTCTTTATCAATTGTTTAGTTGTATGTATGTATGTATGTATGTATGTATGTATGTATGTATGTATGTATGTATGTATGTATGATGTATGTATGTATGTATGTATGTATGTATGTATGTATGTATGTATGTATGATAGAGAGAAATGAATGAAAGAAAGAAGTGGAGTAGAGAAACAGTACCATGTGACATAGTGACATGGCTTAGAAATAAAGAAGACTATTATTATTAACAGTAGTTGTAGTACTTATTTACAAGGATATAAAAACAAAACAACGGGTAATTTTTTTTTCAATTTTATTGATTTTTTTACATATCAGTTAAGGCAGGGCACCTTGGGGACTCGAACAACAAATCCTGTAAAACTACCAGTAGGTTTGCGGGACTTCTTTGGTGTTATATCCTTGGGCCACCCGTTCTCCTGGGGTACCTGGGTGGGCTTGCGGGGCACACGTTGACGGGGTTCTCTCTGGGGCTTGGGTGTAAGGGAAGCCAAAGCATGGTTGGGCTTGCGGGGCACTCGTTGACGGGGTTCTCTCTGGGGCTTGGGTGTAAGGGAAGCCAAAGCATGGTTGGGCTTGCGGGGCACTCGTTGACGGGGTTCTCTCTGGGGCTTGGGTGTAAGGGAAGCCAAAGTATGGTTGGGCTTGCGGGGCACTCGTTGACGGGGTTCTCTCTGGGGCTTGGGTGTAAGGTAAGCCAAAGTTTGGCTGCTTTCTTCAGCTTCAACCAACTCCAGCCATGAGAGGCTGGAGCTGGTGAAACAAGAGATGTCCAATTTCTCAAAGTAAGTCATAACGACAACTTACCCTTGACCAGCAGTTCTTCTACTGAGGTCAAGTTGAAATTCGGCCACGAACTTCAAAATCTTGCGAAAAAAAATTAATGAGGTTGGAACATTGCCAAGTAGGTGAGACGTAAAGTAGTTTTATAGTGAAGTGAGTACTGATTGGTGTAGATGCTTATAGAGCCTTATAGTGAGGTGAAAAGTGAAGATATTGTGTATAGTGACTTATGGTGAGGTGAATAGTGAAGATGTTGTGTATAGTACCTTATGGTGAAGTGAATAGTGAAGATGTTGTGTATAGTGCCTTATAGTGAAGTGAATAGTGAAGATGTTGTGTATAGTGCCTTATAGTGAAGTGAATAGTGAAGATGTTGTGTATAGTGCCTTATAGTGAGGTGAATAGTGAAGATGTTGTGTATAGTGCCTTATAGTGAAGTGAATAGTGAAGATGTTGTGTATAGTGCCTTATGGTGAAGTGAATAGTGAAGATGTTGTGTATAGTGCCTTATGGTGAAGTGAATAGTGAAGATGTTGTGTATAGTGCCTTATAGTGAAGTGAATAGTGAAGATGTTGTGTATAGTGCCTTATAGTGAAGTGAATAGTGAAGATGTTGTGTATAGCGCCTTATAGTGAAGTGAATAGTGAAGATGTTGTGTATAGTGCCTTATAGTGAAGTGAATAGTGAAGATGTTGTGTATAGTGACTTATAGTGAAGTGAATAGTAAAGATGGTGTGCATAGTGCCTAATGGTGAAGTGAATAGTGAAGATGTTGTGTATAGTGCCTTATAGTGAAGTGAATAGTAAAGATGGTGTGTATAGTGCCTTATAGTGAAGTGAATAGTGAAGATGTTTATTGTGCCTTATAATGAAAAGAATAGTGAAGATGGTGTGTATAGTGCCTTATAGTGAAGTGAATAGTGAAGATGTTGTGTTTTTACCTTATAGTGAAGTGAATAGTGAAGATGTTTATTGTGTCTTATAGTGAAGTGAATAGTGAAGATGTTTATTGTGTCTTATAGTGAAGTGAATAGTGAAGATGTTTATTGTGTCTTATAGTGAAGTGAATAGTGAAGATGTCGTGTATAGTGCCTCGCCAATTGCACTGGTTAACCATTACCCCGGAATACGATCTGCAAATCGATTAACATCCAGGCACTTACACACCCACCCACAGACCCAGCCTCACAAAACCACCCACACGCCCCCACCCACAGCTAGACGAAAACGCGGGCATAGTGAGTAAGGGGAAGGAAGTTAAACAAACAAGTGAAATGTACCAATGAGGGACCTGTTTACTAACACACACACACACACACACACACACAGGTTATGGTCAACTACAGAAAATTTTTGATTACAGACAAACACACTAACAAAACAATTGCTCATTACTATATATCCTTCCGTTCTTCCCTTCCCCTCTCCCTCTTCTTCTTTCTCCTCCTCCTTCTCTTCTCCCACTGGTAGAGAGAGATGGTGTGTGTGTGTGTGTGTGTGTGTGTGTGTGTGTGTGTGTGTGTGTGTAGAACCATTCGTACGCCTACAAATTTGCCAGACATTGACCCTGGAAGCTGACCTCTTTCAGTGGATCTTGAACGCCCACAACAACGCCCCCCCTCCCCCACAACAGCCTCTCTCTCTCTCTCTCTCTCTCTCTCTCTCTCTCTACGTGTTTTGTTTTGTTTAGAAAACTTTTGATTGAGGCAGAAAATGACTCTTAACTTTGGCTATTTCACTGCTGTTCGGTGATGAGGTGTGTCGTTTGCTGTGTTGGTTGTTGTCATTGCTGTACTTTGCTATGGAGTTCTGTTAGTCACTGCTGTGCTGTGCTGTGAATTTATCTTAGTCACTGCTGTACTGTGCTGTGATTTTATCTTAGTCACTGCTGTACTATGGAGTTCTGTTAGTCACTGCTGTACTATGGAGTTCTGTTAGTCACTGCTGTACTGTGCTGTGGAGTTATCTTAGTCACTGCTGTACTGTGGAGTTCTGTTAGTCACTGCTGTACTGTGCTGTGGAGTTATCTTAGTCACTGCTGTACTGTGGAGTTCTGTTAGTCATTACTACTACTACACTACGATGCTGGCTGTCTCTTATCTTCAATCATATTAGAACAAACACCGAAAACACGTGAAACAAAAACACCACTAAACACCGAAAACGTGTGAAACATGAAAACAACACCCACTATACACCGAAAATACGTGAAACAAAAACACCACTAAACACCGAAAACACGTGAAAGATAAAAAAAAAAGCCACGAGAAACAGATGTAAAAAAAAAAAGATTATTGACTTGTCCCCGCGAGAATTATGGTAATAAAGGAAACATTTAACTTTATGATTAAAAAGAAAAAAAATGTATGTCCTTTGGTGCATACAGTAAAAACGCAGGAAAGATAAAAAAAAAGAATAATGAAATGCAGTTTAGTCCTTTGGTTTTATTTATTTATTTATTTATTTATTTATTTAAAGACTCGGAAGCGTTATTTGTTTTTGTTTTTCGATACAAACAAAAAACAAATACAATATGATATTTTTTTATGTAATCGCCCTCCCTCCCCACAACCCGCCCCCTCCCCCACAATTACCCCCTCCCCCACAATTGCCCCCTCCCCCACAATTACCCCATTCCCCACAATTGCCCCCCTCCCTTAAAAAAATCCTGTGTTTATGAGATAGCATTGTGCGTTACGTCACTGTTATTTATACCACTCAGCGATGGAGGGGGTGGGGTTATGACCTGTCTGTCTGTCCTAAATTTCTCTCTCTGGTTTATTCATCGCAAAACAATAAAGGAAATGCAGTGAAACCTCCATATAACGGACTATATGGAGGAAGAGAGTCCGTTATATTTAGGTTTCACTGGGATATACGTAGACAATGTGGACCCTCGGTGGCCGTACTGTAAGGTGCCGCTGTAGGGTGTAAGCTATAGTAGGTTCACATTAATTTGCTGGATTTATGTAATTTTGTAATTGTTAAACCCAGTTAATTGGTGTTTATATATGATATTTAAATAATAAAACACCTAAACCCTTAAGACTAGGAAACACTAAACCTAAAATGGTAATTAGTAATGACAGGTATTTATTTCCTTAACATTATCATTATTAGTTGAAAATATTAAATTACAAAAAAAAATTGTAAACATTTCTTTTTCTCGCCTTTGTTGACAAGTCACAAACTTCCGGGATTATACCGATGCTAATTTACATTTTTATTAACATTGTTTCTCGAGTCTGTGTGTGTGTCGCCTCCAGGAGATTATTGCATATTTTTAAGATGACTTCTCGCTGCCTGATCCTCTGTCGTGGCGCCCAGAGCAGGAGGCAGGAGCTGATGGAAGGACATTTAGGAATTTCAGAAAACTGTTTATATATCACCAAGTGTGTAAGAAGTGTAACACGACTCTGGGCCGGAGATATAGAGCTGGGTATTACATCTCTTAAGCTTCGTCTTACATAGGATATAATGGGGGTGCTCAATAAACTAGCTCCTTTGCGTTGCTTGAAGAAAACGCCCAAACTCTCCTGTGTAGTGAACTATACACCACTAACTCACATGTAGAGTGTGTGTTACGTAGAGTGTGACTAACAGTAGTGAAGAAATACAGTTCTGATAATATTATTAGGATTTATGTGAGCGTCAGGTAGAAAATCATAAAGAAAATGCAGTATTT
>NW_024729875.1:0-19440 GCF_018991925.1 Homarus americanus | reverse complement strand
TATCTTTAATTGAATACCTTAATTGAAAACCTTTGTTCGTTAAGATTTAAATAGGTTTCAAACTTTAAACATTGTAATCAGTTGGTGCTACCAACACTTACCGATTGCCTACCGCTCATATATCAATAACTGAATTATCTTGTCTGAATAACAAAGAATAAAGTAATAGATTCAAATAATATGATAAACCGGTGGGATTAGTAAGTTCACTATGCTGGTAACAGCTGGTGTGATTAAAAACACTATATTGCGTTCTGAGGAACAGAAAACAACAGCACTGTTGACGTGTTAATTTTCGAGGGTAATTTTATTAGACAAGCTCAGGGAATACTGAATTTTTATTATTTTTTTTAATCAGGGAACATCAGGGAAATTCTTTTTATTAGAATGGGCCGGGAGAAATTATACACCAAAATCAGCAATAATCAATTTATTCTTATATTTTTTATTATTTTTTTTTATTGTTTTAATACATTTTATTTTATTTTATTTTTTATCACTATTGTTGTTTGGACAGTCGGACCCCGTCCATGTGGTATGGTTGTATATAGGACTCAAGATCCTTCACATTTTCGGGAGCCTGATCCGGAAATGAAAAGTTTATTTTCTTATTACTTTTGTTAATACAAAGGGAGGATGTTGCCTCTTTCACAGATTTTAAAATACTTACTAGTGTTTTTTCGGAACCGTCACTGATTACTCTTATCTTCTTAGCCTCAACGTCGGGGTCCAGTCTCAAGACTCCTTCAGCGGGCAAAAAATCGACCCTGATGTTTTGGTCATTCATCAGCACGGCGTCTTTCTCAAGACCATAATCCCTGTCACTCTCAGTTTTGTACCTAACTTCCGCTAATCCCATGTGGTGACCGGTGAGTTCATCTTTTGGCATATACATATCGACAATTGATAAATCCCCGTTCTAGCTCATAATCGCCTTCACGTCATCGAAGGTACACTTAACGTGAATGTTGTCGACCACTAACCCGTATTGATCATAGGAACGGAAGTGGGAGATGAGATGAGTGCCATAGGTGCTTCTAGTGTCTTCGTCGACATAACTGAAAACGACATCGTCGTCGTCGTCGTCGTCGTCGCCGTTGTCGCCGACGTCGTCGTCGCCGCCGTCGTCGTCGTCTTTGAAAACGACCTCAAAGTCGTCATCAAACTCATCACTGTCGTCTTTGAAAACGATTTCAATGTCGTCAACGTCGGCGGTGTTGACGACAGAGTTAATAAAATTTCTGTACATTTGGGCCTATCGTCGACCCCAGTCAGCGGCCGCTTTTCTTGCCTCAGCCACGCAACAGATAGAGCTAGTTTCCTTAGTCGTATTTATTTTGTTTGGAAGAGCATGGTTATTCTTCTTATGATTTCCGTTTTTTCTATAGTGTTGGGCCTGTCGCCGACCCCAGATAGAAGCATTTTTTCGGGCTATTTCCACTTTGTTCATTGTTATTCACAATCCTAATTAAGATATACTGAAGGTGTGATGAACAGGAGCAAGGAAACTATTTACACTCCAAATTTATAGTAAGAGGTTATTACAAGATTTTATCTTCCTATAGTATTGTTGTTATATGTAGTGATGATAGGTGGTGTTATATGTAGTGATGATGGATGGTGCTATATGTAGTGATGATGGATGGGTGTTATATGTAGTGATGATGGATAGTTTTATATGTAGTGATGATGGATGGTGCTTTATGTAGTGATGATGGATTGTGTTATATGTAGTGATGATGGTTGGTTTTATATGTAGTGATGATGGTTGGCATTATATTTTAGTGATGATGGATGGTGTTATGTGTAGTGATGATGGGTTGTGTTATATGTAGTGATGAGGGAAACCGTTATATGTAGTGATGATGGATGATGTTATAAGTAGTGATGATGGATGTTGTCATATGTAGTGATGATGCATGGTGTTATATGTAGTGATGATGCATGGTGTTATATGTAATGATGATGGGTGGTGTTATATGTAGTGATCGGAAAGTACTTTACTTATCTTTAGTGATGATGGATGGTGTTATATGTAGTGATGATAGATGGTGTTAAATGTAGTGATGATGGATAATGTTATATGTAGTGATGATGGATGATGGTATATATGTAGTGATGATGGATGGTATATGTAGTGTCGATGGATTTTGGTATATGTAGTGATGATGGTTGGTGTTATATGTAGTGATGATGGATGGTGTTATATGTAGTGATGATGGATGGTGTTATATGTAGTGAGAATGGATGAGGTTATATTTAGTGTTGATAGGTGGTGTTATATGTAGTGATCGGAAACTACTTTACCGATCTGTAATGATGATGGATGGTGATATATGTAGTGATGATGGATGATGTTATATGTAGTGATGATGGGTGGTGTTATATGTAGTGATGATGGATGATGTTATATGTAGTGATGATGGATGGTGTTATATGTAGTGATGATGTATGATGTTATATGTAGTGATGATGGATGTTGTTATATGTAGTGATGATGGGTGATGTTATATGTAGTGATGATGGGTGGTGTTATATGTAGTGATGATGGATGGTGTTATATGTAGTGATGATTGATGGTGTTATATGTAGTGATGATGGATGTTGTTATATATAGTGATGATGGGTGGTGTTATATGTAGTGATGATTTGACAATAAAATAATAACAGCTTAATGATAAAGAAATATACTTTGCTGTACAATTGTAGTGAAAAACATTGTGGAACTTACATACACCGTTAATGAACTATTGAAGGAAGAAGAAGTTTTGGGGACTGAACAGTGAGACAATGTGGAACCTCCCAAAAGGTGGCGTCCTACTGTTGCCTAGCGGATGAGCCACCCGGAGGGAGGCGATTCTGCTAGTTGTCAATATTTAAAAGAACAAGGGAGACCGGTCAGACTGTGGTAACTAACGCAGGATCTCGCTGCTGTCCGTAGCAGGCAAGATTATCGACCTTGTGGTGAATGTATTTATGACTCAGATTCTCTTTCAGCCTGCCCCTGGTTCAGCTACACCTCCACCATCTATCCAGGTTAACGATACTACCCTTTCTAATGTTACCCACTTTCGGTAACTCGGCTCCAACCTGTCCACCACCGCGGACATCGATGAAGGGTTTCAGCATCGGATCAAATTTGCATCTCAATTCTTTGGCAGACTCCGAAACCGTTTCTTCAGCTGTAGGGAGCAGAAATTATCTACAAAGTTACACGTTTATCGAGCAGTGGTCCTCCCCACCCTTCTATATGGCAGCGATACATGGTCACATACAAGAGGCACCTCAAGGTACTTGAAAACTTTAACCAACGTAGTCTACGCTCAATCATCCGAATTCGCTGGGAAGACAAGAGAACAAATAGCAATATTCTTGCTGACACCAACTGTACAACCATCGAGGCTACCAATATCTACGAACAACTACGCTGAACTGGCAATGTTACCGGCATGGATGACAGTAAACTGCCAAAGCAACTACTTTACAGTCACCTAATGAAGAGTAAGCATAATGCTGGCGGGTACCTGAAGAGCTATAAGGATAGTCTTAAGACAAACCTGAAAAATTGCCAATTCAACCCCCGCACCTGGGAGACGATTACTCCACATCGTAATGGTTGGAGGAGCATCATACAAGTTGTTAATATTTTCGAGTCAGCCCGACTGCAAATCGAGGCAGACAAGCGCAAACGCTGGAAAGACGATGCCGCCTTCCCCCCGCAATAGATGTAGCCCCCCCACATATGCAACTTCTGTGTTCAACCTTGCCAGTCTCGTATCGGCCTCTTTAGTCACCTCAGAACTCACCAACCTAGGTGACATCCTTTATAACTCATATTATTATATCATAGTTAGATGATCGTCATACTCGATTCCGAGTGACAGCAAAGTAGTAGTAGTAGTGTTGGGGGAGGGGCTGCCGACCTGATTGGGCAACCCCACCTTGTAAGGTCATCCAAATGTGGTCGAAAATATAATTCTAATCACAGATCAAAGCACATTAAGCTGCAAAAATACCTACAAACATCCAGAAAGATATTTTGTGTTAAATACCAGCCCTGCTCACACATTATTATACTAAATTATATTGACATAACTTGTGGGTAATATGCTTAAGAAATATTTCATTATGCACAGCAAAATACACCACTGTACATTACGCCATGCATAACAGTATATGTGAGTTGTAATTTTAACCACTAATAGAACAAAGCCAGACTTATAGGGGCAATCTACTGAAAGAAGCTCATTCTCTGATCAGATTTCTTAAGGAGCAGACATGTTTAACTCTGTCTTGGAATACGTGTTTTTATTAGTGTGTTATAAACCCGAGAGATGGTACAGTAAGATGAATATTTTATTAGTTTTTTACCAGTGATAGAAGGAATACATGATAATACTTGACATATAACTTGAATATACTTTAGAAGTGCAATGTGATTGAAATTTTTATTATAAGCATTTATAAACAAAATAATTGTTTATGAACAAAAAATTATGTATAATATTCTTTCAAAGATTATACACTATTGATATATATAGCAAATGAATATAATTTACTTAACTGTGAACATATGAAAGATGTATTATAGTATTTTTTTATTTGAAATAAATAGTGAGATACCACAGTAGTTATTTTTTAACATAATATATTTAATTTCTTTACTTGATTATTTACTTAAATACTCTCTTTTATGAACTGAACATTAGTGATTGAAGTGAATAATTTTATGATTAATTTACCTGGTATAGGTTACTGAAAATTATTAATTATTTCAGGGGATTATGTGCAGGCTGTGTATTGTCCAATGAAGTTTCAATTAATTTATGACGTAACCAGTTAGAAGATATTTGCTGGATCAGACAGCAATGTACCAGCTAAGTTGATGAACAGATATGATTGTGACTAGAGTAATATGATCACAAGAGAAGTTGTGAAAATTACAAGCTGATAAAGTTTATCTAGACTTGTTTTATTATGATGAATATTAATGAGAATTAGAAAATGTTCTATCTCATAAGTTTGTGTTACTGTTTTTGATTATATGATAATGATTTTTAGTTAATAATTCTGTATAAGTGTATCTTTAATTGAATACCTTAATTGAAAACCTTTGTTCGTTAAGATTTAAATAGGTTTCAAACTTTAAACATTGTAATCAGTTGGTGCTACCAACACTTACCGATTGCCTACCGCTCATATATCAATAACTGAATTATCTTGTCTGAATAACAAAGAATAAAGTAATAGATTCAAATAATATGATAAACCGGTGGGATTAGTAAGTTCACTATGCTGGTAACAGTTGGTGTGATTAAAAACACTATATTGCGTTCTGAGGAACAGAAAACTACAGCACTGTTGACGTGTTAATTTTCGAGGGTAATTTTATTAGACAAGCTCAGGGAATACTGAATTTTTATTTTTTTTTAATCAGGGAACATCAGGGAAATTCTTTTTATTAGAATGGGCCGGGAGAAATTATACACCAAAATCAGCAATAATCAATTTATTCTTATATTTTTTATTATTTTTTTTTATTGTTTTAATACATTTTATTTTATTTTATTTTTTATCACTATTGTTGTTTGGACAGTCGGACCCCGTCCATGTGGTATGGTTGTATATAGGACTCAAGATCCTTCACATTTTCGGGAGCCTGATCCGGAAATGAAAAGTTTATTTTCTTATTACTTTTGTTAATACAAAGGGAGGATGTTGCCTCTTTCACAGATTTTAAAATACTTACTAGTGTTTTTTCGGAACCGTCACTGATTACTCTTATCTTCTTGGCCTCAACGTCGGGGTCCAGTCTCAAGACTCCTTCAGCGGGCAAAAAATCGACCCTGATGTTTTGGTCATTCATCAGCACGGCGTCTTTCTCAAGACCATAATCCCTGTCACTCTCAGTTTTGTACCTAACTTCCGCTAATCCCATGTGGTGACCGGTGAGTTCATCTTTTGGCATATACATATCGACAATTGATAAATCCCCGTTCTAGCTCATAATCGCCTTCACGTCATCGAAGGTACACTTAACGTGAATGTTGTCGACCACTAACCCGTATTGATCATAGGAACGGAAGTGGGAGATGAGATGAGTGCCATAGGTGCTTCTAGTGTCTTCGTCGACATAACTGAAAACGACATCGTCGTCGTCGTCGTCGTCGTCGTCTTTGAAAACGACCTCAAAGTCGTCAACGTCATCAGACTCATCACTGTCGTCTTTGAAAACGACCTCAAAGTCGTCATCAGACTCATCACTGTCGTCTTTGAAAATGATTTCAATGTCGTCAACGTCATCAGACTCATCACTGTCGTCTTTGAAAACGACCTCAAAGTCGTCATCAGACTCATCACTGTCGTCTTTGAAAACGACCTCAAAGTCGTCAACGTCATCAGACTCATCACTGTCGTCTTTGAAAACGACCTCAAAGTCGTCATCAGACTCATCACTGTCGTCTTTGAAAACGATTTCAATGTCGTCAACGTCGGCGGTGTTGACGAGAGAGTTAATAAAATTTCTGTACATTTGGGCCTATCGTCGACCCCAGTCAGCGGCCGCTTTTCTTGCCTCAGCCACGCAACAGATAGAGCTAGTTTCCTTAGTCGTATTTATTTTGTTTGGAAGAGCATGGTTATTCTTCTAATGATTTCCGTTTTTTCTATAGTGTTGGGCCTGTCGCCGACCCCAGATAGAAGCATTTTTTCGGGCTATTTCCACTTTGTTCATTGTTATTCACAATCCTAATTAAGATATACTGAAGGTGTGCTGAACAGGATCAAGGAAACTATTTACACTCCAAATTTATAGTAAGAGGTTATTACAAGATTTTATCTTCCTATAGTATTGTTGTTATATGTAGTGATGATAGGTGGTGTTATATGTAGTGATGATGGATGGTGCTATATGTAGTGATGATGGATGGGTGTTATATGTAGTGATGATGGATAGTTTTATATGTAGTGATGATGGATGGTGCTATATGTAGTGATGATGGATGGTGTTATATGTAGTGATGATGGTTGGTTTTATATGTAGTGATGATGGTTGGCATTATATTTTAGTGATGATGGATGGTGTTATGTGTAGTGATGATGGGTTGTGTTATATGTAGTGATGAGGGATACCGTTATATGTAGTGATGATGGATG
This sequence comes from Homarus americanus, assembly GCF_018991925.1. Classification (NCBI taxonomy): domain Eukaryota; kingdom Metazoa; phylum Arthropoda; class Malacostraca; order Decapoda; family Nephropidae; genus Homarus; species Homarus americanus. The sequence continues at coordinate 12,285 of NW_024729875.1, read as the reverse complement.
ATGTTATAAGTAGTGATGATGGATGTTGTCATATGTAGTGATGATGCATGGTGTTATATGTAGTGATGATGCATGGTGTTATATGTAATGATGATGGGTGGTGTTATATGTAGTGATCGGAAAGTACTTTACTGATCTTTAGTGATGATGGATGGTGTTATATGTAGTGATGATAGATGGTGTTAAATGTAGTGATGATGGATAATGTTATATGTAGTGATGATGGATGATGGTATATATGTAGTGATGATGGATGGTATATGTAGTGTCGATGGATTTTGGTATATGTAGTGATGATGGTTGGTGTTATATGTAGTGATGATGGATGGTGTTATATGTAGTGATGATGGATGGTGTTATATGTAGTGAGAATGGATAGTGTATATGTAGTGATGATGGAGAGTGTATTTGTAGTGATGATGGATGGTATTATATGTAGTGTCGATGGATGGTTTTATATGTAGTGATGATGGTTGGTGTTATATATAGTGATGATGGATGGTATTATATGTAATGTCGATGGATGATCTTGTATGTATTAATGATGGATGTTGTTCTATGTAGTGATGATGGGTGGTGTTATATGTAGTGATCGGAAACTACTTTACCTATCTGTACGTATGATGGATGGTGTTATATGTAATGATGATGGATGACAATATATTTTAGTGATAATGGATGGTGATATATGTAGTGATGATGGATGGTGTTATCTGTAGAGATAATGGATAGCATTATATGTAGTGAAGATGGATGATGTTATATTAAGGGCTGAGGAATGTTGTTACATGTAGTGATGATGGGTGGTGTTATATGTAGTGATGATGGATGGTGTTATATGTAGTGATTATGGATAATGTTATATGCAGTGATGATGGGTGGTGTTATATGTAGTGATCAAACTACTTTACTGATCTGTAGTGATGATGGATGGTGTTATATGTAGTGATGATGGTTGATGGTATATATGTAGTGATGATGGATGGTATATGTAGTGTCGATGGATTTTGGTATATGTAGTGATGATGGTTGGTGTTATATGTAGTGATGATGGATGGTGTTATATGTAGTGATGATGGATGGTGTTATATGTAGTGAGAATGGATAGTGTATATGTAGTGATGATGGAGAGTGTATTTGTAGTGATGATGGATGGTATTATATGTAGTGTCGATGGATGGTTTTATATGTAGTGATGATGGTTGGTGTTATATATAGTGATGATGGATGGTATTATATGTAATGTCGATGGATGATCTTGTATGTATTAATGATGGATGTTGTTCTATGTAGTGATGATGGGTGGTGTTATATGTAGTGATCGGAAACTACTTTACCTATCTGTACGTATGATGGATGGTGTTATATGTAATGATGATGGATGACAATATATTTTAGTGATAATGGATGGTGATATATGTAGTGATGATGGATGGTGTTATCTGTAGAGATAATGGATAGCATTATATGTAGTGAAGATGGATGATGTTATATTAAGGGCTGAGGAATGTTGTTACATGTAGTGATGATGGGTGGTGTTATATGTAGTGATGATGGATGGTGTTATATGTAGTGATTATGGATAATGTTATATGCAGTGATGATGGGTGGTGTTATATGTAGTGATCGGAAACTACTTTACTGATCTGTAGTGATGATGGATGGTGTTATATGTAGTGATGATGGTTAGTATAAATGTAGTGATGATGGATGATGTTATATCTATTGATGATGGATATTGTTATATGTAGTGATGATGGGTGGTGTTCTATGTAGTGATGATGGATGATGGTGTATATGTAGTGATGATGGATGGTGTTATATGTAGTGATGATGGGTAGTGCTATAAATAGTGATAATGGATGGTGTTATGTGTAGTGATGATGGATGGTGTTATATGTAGTGATGATGAATGGTGTTATATGTAGTGATGATGGATGATGTTATGTGTAGTGATGATGGATGGTGTTATCCGTTGTGATGATGGATGCTGTTTTTTGTAGCGATGATGGATGATGTTATATGTAGTGACTATGGATATTATTTTATATAGTGATGATGGTTGCTGTTATATGTAGTGATGATGGATGATATTATATGAAGTGATGATGGATGTTGTTATATGTAGTGATGATGGGTAGTGTTATATGTAGTGATAATGGATGGTGTTATGTGTAGTGATGATGGTTAGTGTAAATGTAGTGATGATGGATGATGTTATATGTAGTGATGATGGACGATGGTATTTATGTAGCGATGATGGATGTTATTATATGTAGTGTCGATGGATGGTCTTATTTGTAGTGATGATGGTTGGTGCTATATGTAGTGATGATGGATGGTATTATATGTGGTGTCAATGGATGGTGTTATATGTATTGATGATGGAGGTTGTTATATGTAGTGATGACGGGTGGTGTTTTATGTAGTGATGATGGACGATGGTATATATGTAGCGATGATGGATGGTATTATATGTAGTGTCGATGGATGGTGTTATATGTAGTGTTGATGGTTGGTGCTATATGTAGTGATGATGGATGGTATTATATGTAGTGTCAATGGATGGTGTTATATGTAGTGATGATGGTTGATGTTATATGTAGTGATGATGGATGGTATTATATGTAGTGTCGATGGATGATCTTATATGTAGTGGTGATGGATGGTGTTATATATAGTGAGAATGGATAGTGTATATGTAGTGATGATGGATAGTGTATATGTAGTGATGATGGATGGTATTATATGTAGTGATGATGGATGGTATTATATGTAGTGTCGATGGATGATCTTATATGTAGTAATGATGGATGTTGTTATATGTAGTGATGATGAGTGGTGTTATATGTAGTGATCGGAAACTACTTTACCGATCTGTAGTGATGATGGATGGTGTTATATGTAATGATGATGGATGGCAATATATTTTAGTGATGATGGATGGTGATATATGTAGTGATGATGGATGGTGTTATATGTTAAGATAATGGATAGCATTATATGGAGTGATGATGGATGATGTTATATTAAGGGCTGAGGGATGTTGTAATATGTAGTGATGATGGGTGGTGTTAAATATAGTGATGATGGATGTTGTTATATGTAGTGATGATGGATGGTGTTATATGTAGTGATGATGGATAATGTTAAAGGTAGTGATGATGGGTGCTGTTATATGTAGTGATTGGAAACTACTTTACTGATCTGTAGTGATGATGGATGGTGTTATATGTAGTGATGATGGTTAGTGTAAATGTAGTGATGATGGATGATGTTATATGTATTGTTGATGGATGTTTTTATATGTAGTGATGATGGGTGGTGTTATATGTAGTGATGATGGATGATGGTATATATGTAGTGATGATGGATGGTGTTATATGTAGTGATGATGGGTAGTGTTATAAATTGTGATAATGGATGGTGTTATGTGTAGTGATGATGGATTGTGTTATCTGTAGTGATGATGGATGATGTTATACGTAGCGATGATGGATGATGTTATATGTAGTGACGATTTAATGGTGTTATATGTAGTGGTGATGCATGGTGTTATGTGTGGTGATGATGGATGGTGTTATAAGTAGTGATGATGGATGATGTTATATGTAGTGATATTGAATGGTGTTATATTTAGTGATAATGGATGTTGTTATATGTAGTGATGATGGGTGGGGTTATATGTAGTGATGATGGATGATGGTATACATGCAGTGATTATGGATGGTGTTATATGTAGTGATGATGGATGGTGTTATATGTAGTGATGATGGAATGTGTATATGTAGTGATGATGGATGGTGTTATCTGTAGTGATGATGGATGCTGTTATATGTATCGATGATGGATGATGTTATATGTAGTGATGATGGATGGTGTCATATTTAGTGATGATGGATGGTGTTATATGTAGTGATGATGGATGATGTTATATGTTGTGATGATGGATGTTGTTATATGTAGTGATGATGGATGTTGTTACATGTAGTGATGATGGGTGGTCTTATATGTAGTGATCAGAAACTACTTTACTGATCTGTAATGACGATAGATGGTGTTATATGTAGTGATGATGGATGGAGTTATATGTAGTGATGATGGATAGTGTAAATATAGTGATGATGGATGATGTTATATGTATTGATGATGGAAGTTGTTATATGTAGTGATGGTGGGTGGTGTTATATGTAGTGATTATGGATGATGGTGTATATGTAGTGATGATGGTTGGTGTTATATGTAGTGATGATGGATGCGTTTATAGGTAGCGATGATGGATGATGTTATATGTAGTGACATTGGATGGTGTTATGTGTAGTGATGGTGGATGGTGTTTTATTTAGTGATGATGGATGAGGTTATATGTAATGATGATTTAATGGTGTTATATGTAGGGATGATGGATGGGGTTATATGTAGTGATGATGGCTAGTGTAAATGTAGTGATGATGGATGATGTTATAGGTATTGATGATGGTTGATGTTATATGTACTGATGATGGGTGGTGTTATATGTAGTGAAGATGGATGATGGTATATATGTAGTGATGATGGATGGTGTTATATGTAGTGATGAAGGATGCTATTACAGGTAGCGATGTTGGATGATGTTATATGTCGTGATGATGGATGGTGTTTTATGTAGTGATGATGGATGGTGTTACATGTAGTGATGATGGATGATGTTATATGTATTGATGACGGATGTTGTTATATGTAGTGATGATGAGTAATGTTATATGTAATGATAATGGATGGTGTTATGTGTTGTGATGATGGATGGTGTTTTATGTAGTGATGATTTAATGGTGTTTTATGTAGTGATGATTTAATGGTGTTATATGTAGTGATGATGGATGGTGTTATATGTAGTGATGATGGATGGTGTTATATGTAGTGATGATGGATGATGTTATATGTAGTGATAATGGATAGTGTTTTATGTAATGATGATGGATGTTGTTACATGTAATGATGATGGGTGGTGTTATATGTAGTGATGATGGATGTGGTTATATGTAGTGATGATGGATGGTGTTATATGTAGTGTTGATGGATGATGTTATATGTAGTGATGATGGATGGTGTTATATGTAGTGATGATGGATGATGTTATATGTAATGATGAAGGATGTTGTTATATGTAGTGATGATGTGTTGTTTTGTATGTAGTGATGATGGATATTGTTATATGTAGTGATGATGGATGATATTATATGTAGTGTTGATGGATGATGTTTTATGTAGTGATGATTTAATGGTGTTATTTATAGTGATGAAAGATGGTGTTATATGTAGTGATGGTGGGTGATGTTATATGTAGTGATGATGGATGGTGTTTTATGTAGTGATGATGGATGGTGTTATATGTAGTGATGATGGATGATGTTATATGTAGTGATGATGGATGGTGTTATATGTAGTGATGATGGATGATGTTATATGTAGTGATGATTTAATGGTGTTTTATGGAGTGATGATGGATGGTGTTATATGTAGTGATGATGGATGGTGTTATGTGTAGTGATGATGGATGGTGTTATGTGTAGTGATGATGGTATGAGGTTATATGTAGTGATGATTTGATGGTGTTATATGTAGTGATGATGGATGGTGTTATATGTAGTGATAATGGATAGCGTTATATGTAGTGATGATGGATGTTGTTACATGTATTGATGATGGGTGGTGTTATATGTAGTGATGATGGATTTTGTTAGTGATGATGGATGATGTTATATGTAGTGATGATGGATGCTGTTATATGTAGTGATCGGAAACTACTTTACTGCTCTGTAGTGATGATAGATGGTGTTATATGTAGTGATGGTGGTATGGTGTTATATGTAGTGATGATGGATGGTGTTATATGTAGTGATAATGGATAGCGTTTTATGTAGTGATGATGGATGTTGTTACATGTAGTGATGATGGGTGGTGTTATATGTAGTGATGATGGATGTGGTTATATGTAGTGATGATGGATGGTGTTATTTGTAGTGATGATGGATGATGTTATATGTAGTGATGAAGGATGTTGTTATATGTAGTGATGATGTGTTGTGTTATATGTAGTGATGATGGATATTGTTATATGTAGTGATGATGGATGCTGTTATATGTAGTGTTGATGGATGATGTTATATGTAGTGATGATTTAATGGTGTTATATATAGTGATGATGGATGGTGTTATATTTAGTAGTAATGATGGATGACGTTATATGTAGTGATGATGGATGGTGTTATATGTAGTGATCTCAAAAAAACTCCAACCAACCGGATCTGACACACCCAAACCGACCCGACCTGACTCGCCTGAGAGAACGAGAGAAGGAGAGAGAGACTAACGTAGAAAAGTCGTATTCCTTGCAATGTTTTACAGCTATTTTGATCCTAAGGTTCTCCTTCATTATGGCTTACTTTTCTCTGCATCTAACCTCCATCCTTATATCTACTACACGTTCATTACAATACACATACAACCCGTTCACTACAACACCAGTACTACACGGTCACTACACCACCTGTACTACACGTTCATTACAACACCTGTATTACACGTTCGCGACAATACCAGTGCGACTCTTTTACTACAACACCAGTACTACATCAAGCGACTTCAGTTCCCGGTTAAAGTGAGCTTTGCTATGACCCTCTACAAAAGCCAGGGACAGTCCCTAAAGACAGTTGGCCTAAACTTGGTGTTTACTTGCTTCTCTCACCGACAGTTCTATGTTGGATGCTCCAGAGTGGGAATTAGCAGAAATCTCTACATACTTGCTCCTAATGGCAAAACCAAAAATGTGGTCTACCTTAATGCAATACAGTGAGACAATATGGAGGCCCCGGATGGTGGCGTCCTACTTTGGCCTACGTTTCTGCTAGTATTGAATATGTAGAACTAGTGTTGTAGTGAATATGTAGTACTAATATTGTACTGAATATGCAGTGCTAGTTTCATAGTGAACGTGTAAATATAGCGTTGTTGAACAAGTAGTACTATTAGTGTAATAAACTTGTAGCACTGGTGTTATAGTGAACATGTAATGCAGATGTTGTACTGAACAGGCTGTACTAGAGCTGTCCTGAACATGTAGTGCTAGTTTTGTAGTGAAAATGTAATAATGTTGAAGAACAAGTACTTCTGTTGTTGTAGTGAACTTGTAGTAACAGTGTTATAGTGAAAATGTAGTACTAGCGTTGTAGTGAACATGTAGTAATGGTGTGGCAGTATTGGGCGCCTCGAACTGGTTAACTACATTCCCGAAAAGGGCAAATGGTTTCAGTCTCAATAAAAGAGAATTTAAAGATGCCAATGCTCTAAGGTACGGTAGGCCAGTAGAAGGTTTGCTCTCCCTATATGTGTGTGGCTCTTCCTATGACGTCGATCACGTCATAGTGTGCAAGAAAGGGGGCTTCATATAAATGAGGCATGACGAAGTAAGGGATCACACAGCAAATATGTTGCAGGAAATCTGCCGTGAGATCAGAGTAGAACCGACCCTCCTCCCATTAGACGGTGAGAATTTCCAACATAGGACTTCAAACACATCCAACGAAGCCTGTGTTAACGTCAGTGCTCGGGGATTCTGGATGCTGTGACAGCGAGCCTTTTTCGATATCTGGATTTTTGATCCAATGGCCGCATGTCACCGTAACTTAGCTCTCGATGCTGCACACAGGAGGAACGAGAATGACAAGATAAGGGCATAAGGGGAGAGAATTCAGAACGTAGATCAAGGTAGCTTCACTCCTTTAGTGTTCACAACCTCTGGTGGGATGGGACCAAGTGCAAGATGTTTCTACGCCAGACTCGCGTAGGTGATCTCCGAACAGAAGCAGCAGCCCAGAAGTTATGTTACAGCCTGGATGAGATGTCGACTGTCTACTTAGGTCAGCTTTGCTCTGCCTCAGGGGAACGAGAGCTTCGGCCCCAAAGCCGACAACAGCTGCAGATATTGACTATGAGACTACAGTCACTGAATGCCGCATACATCTGCGGCTCAACTAACTCAACGCAGCTAGGATAGTTACTTATGTATTAGGATATTTAATATCAAGGTAATAAAATGTCCGCGATGGTGTGGCTATTGTGGGAGGCCGGAGGCCACTTTAAAAAGAAAAAAAAAAGAATAGTGTTGTTGAACATGTAGTACTAGTGTTGTAGGAAGTATGTATTTCTGTACTAGTGTTGTAGGAAGCATGTATTTCTGTACTAGTGTTCAAGTGAACATGTAATACTGTGCTAGTGTTGCAGTTAACATTAAGAACTATTGTTGTAGAAATAATGTAGTAATTGTGTTGTAATGAACATGTATTACTGTACTAGTGTTGCAGTGAATATGTACTACTAGTGTTGTAGTGAACATGTTGTACTGTACAAGTGTTGTAGTGAATTCGTAATACTGTACTAGTGTTGTCGTGAACATGTTGTACTAGTGTTGTAGTGAACATATAGTACGAGTGCAGTAGTCGACATGTAGTATTAGTCTTGTTGATCATGTAGTACTAGTGTTATATTGAATATGTAGTACTAGTGTTGTAATGAACATATATTAACAGTGTTTTAGTGAACATGGCATACTAAGGTTGGAGTGAACAGGTAGTACATTAGATTTGTAGTGAATATGTACTACTAGTCGTTTTGAACATGTAGTACTAGTGTTGCAGTGAACATCTAGTTCTAGTATTGCAGCGAACATGTTATATTAGTGTTGTAATGAACATTCAGTACTAGTGTTCCAGTGCTGTAGTGAAAATGTAACACTAGTGTTGTAGATTTTAAAAGAGTAATAAATATCTGATCTTAGAAACACACTAACAAAACAGACCACTATGAAATGAAACGTCACTCCAGTCTTTATTTACATCATGCCAAATAGACACACCAAGAAACTGTGCAGTATATCATATAAACTTTAAACCCTCTATAAAATTAAACGTTTTAAACCACAATTAGCATCTATTATGAGCTATAATTTCACTATGAGTCATAAATTAACTAACGTCGTAAAAATACGCACAACTAACCTGAGCACTGTAAACATTTTCAGCGAAATTGTTTTTAAATGGACCTGTGTGTGTGGTGGAGGATTATATTCCAAACAGCAGTAACTGCAACAATAACAGCAACATTAACAACAATAAAACCAATTACAATAAATACAACAGCAACAACAGCAAAAACAACACATTTCATCATCATCAACAATAACAACAAAAATACAAGATGAAAGAATGATAATAACTGTTGACGGAAAGTAGACTATTTGATGGGGTGAACATGGTCGAATAATTGAAGGTTCTGGACGGATGATAGTCGGATAATGGTGGTTTTGGACGGAAGATAGTCAGTTAACTGAAGTTTTTTGACGGAATATAACCGGATAATTGAAGGTTTTGGACGGATGATAGTCGGATAATTGAAGGTTTTGGAAAGATGATAGTCGGGTAATTAACGGTTTTGACGAATGGTAGTCGGATAATTGACGGATTAGACGGAAGATAAACTGATAATTGAAGGGTTTGGGGCGAAAGGTACTCGGATAATTGAAGATTTTAGATGGAAGATAGTCAGATCACTTTCTCACTAACTCTCACATTCACTCATTTAACTTTCTCACTCACTCATTCATCCAATCACTCATGTAAGCTGAGTAACGCCCCATCATTACTCACCCACCGTGTCGAAACTCACCGGTATCATAATTCACTCACCTGTGTCGTAACTCATTCACCCGTGTCGTAACTCACTCACCCGTGTCGTTACTCACTCACCCATATTGAAATAGGACCGTGACAGAACTAACAACAACATTAACACTCTGACCTCATACCAATACTAGTAACTCACACAAACACTGGAAACTTACACAATGGTGGTAACTCACACAAACGCCTGGAAACTTACACTATGCTGGTAACTCACACTAATGCTGGGAATTCACAGTATGCTGGGAACTCACAGTGAAACTGAGTACTCACACTTCACTGGGAACTCACACTAACGCTGGAAACTCGCACTAACGCTGGGAAGTCACTCTATACTGGGAACTCACACTAATGCTGGGAACTCGCACTAGCGTGGGAACTCACACTAGCGCTAAAAACTCTCTCTGACACAAAGAACTCACACTGATGCAGGGAATCACACTATGCTGTGAATTAACACTAATGCTGGGAACACACATTAATCTCGGGAACTCACACAGAAACAGAACTCACTCTAACGCTAGGAACTGTCACAAACGCTGGGAACTCACACTATTACTTGGAGTTCACACAGACGCTGAGAACTCACACTGAAGCTGAGAAATCTCACTAACGCTGGGAAGTCACACTAACACTGAGAAATCACACAGACACTGAGAACTCACACTAACGCTAGGTGTTCACACTAACTCTGGGGACACACATAAATGCTGGGAACTCATAATAACGCAAGGAACACTCACAGAAAAAAGCTCAGACTTACGCTGGGAGCTCACACTATGCTGAGAACTCATACTAATTCTGGGAACTCACACAGAAAGGTGAGAATTCATATTAACACTAGGAACTCACATTAACGCTGGGGACACACATTAATGCTGGGAACACTTACTTACGCTAGGAACTCATACTGAAGCTGAGAACTCACATCAACGCTGGGAACTCACACTGACGGTGTGACTCACACTAACGATACGGACTCACACTTTGCTGGGAGGTCACACTGACGAAGGGAACTCACACTAACACTGGGAACTCACATTGACGCTGGGAACTCGCATTAACGCTGGGAACTTACACTGACGCTGAGAGCTCACATTAACGTTGGGAACTGACACTGAGGCAGGGAACTCACACTAACGCTGGGAACTCACACTAACGCTATGAACTCATTCTAACGCTGGAAACTCACTAACCCTGGGAACTCGCACAAAAACCTGAGGACATACACTAACGCTGGGAACTCACACTAACACTATGCTGGGAATTCACACTCACGCTAAGAAGTCACACAGAAGTTGAGAACTTACAGTAACGCTAGGAACTTACAATATGCTGGGAACTCACGCTAATGCTGGTAACTCACACCGATACTGGGATCTCAGACAGAAAGCTGAAAACTCAAACTAACTCTGGGAATTCACACTGATGCTGAGAACTCACAGTAATGCTGGGAACTCACATTATGCTGGGATCATATACTGACACTGGGAACTCACACTGAAGCCGAGAATTCGAGAATTCACAGTAATGCTGGGAACTCACATTGGGGGTGAGAACTCACACTTAAGCTGAGAACTCACACTTAAGCTGAGAAATCACCCTTATGCTGAGAACCCACAGTAACGCTGGGAGCACTCATTGGGGGTGAGAACTCACACTAACTCTGGGAACACACGCTGAGGCTGGGAACTCACACTAATATTGATAACTCACACAGAATCTGAGAACGCACACTAATGCTAGGAACTCACACTAATGATGGGAACTCACACTAAAGCTGGGAACTCACACTAATGTTGAGAACGCACACAGAAAGCTGAGTACTCACACTAACGCTGGGAACTAACACAGAAAGCTGAGAACTCACACCAATGCTAGGAACTCACACTAATGCTTGAAATCACACTAAAGCTGGGAACTCACACTAATGCTGGGAACTCACACTAAAGCTGGGAACTCACACTAATGTTGAGAACGCACACAGAAAGCTGAGTACTCACACTAACGCTGCAAACTAACACAGAAAGCTGAGAACTCACACCAATGCTAGGAACCCACACTAATGCTTTGAACTCACACTAACTCTGGGAATTCTCTCTAATGCTGTGAACTCACACTGAAACTGAGAACGAACACTAACGCTGGGAAGTCAAACCAACGTGTCAGTATAGGTCATGACCACATGTGTCACTGTAGGTCATGACCCTCCATGTAAGAGTAGGTAGTGACCATCCATGTCAGTGTAGGTCGTGACCATCCACATCAGTGTAGGTCGTGATCATCATGTCAATGTTGGTAGTGACCATCCGGGTCTGTGCGTGAAGTGGAAACTCAGGAAGTGACCAGATTTCTTTTATGAAATCTATGATTACAGTCTCAACAAATAACACATTTTCCAGCAGTGCAGGTGTGTGAGGAAGGCTGGTATGTCCCCCTCCCCAAACACACACACACCGTCATGCAAATAGACACACAATCAATCTTACACAACCATTGTTACATATGTCGATGTATTTACATAACATTAAGATGTGTATTTTAGCTCATTTCGTGCCAGTCACCATTG
>NW_024729874.1:0-9131 GCF_018991925.1 Homarus americanus | reverse complement strand
TGCTCCTTGTAAATCCACAAAAACTCTACATCTGTCTGCATCATTTGATAAACATTTTATAACACAGTCTGAAGTACATTTCCCTTCCAAAAAAAAAACAAATAAATTACAAGATAGATTTTCCCCCCCCCCCAATACATACAAGCCTATTTAATAATACTCTCTCCATCATCTTAGAAAAACAAGTTGTTAAAGACACCGGCCTGTATCCACCAGTTGCCTTAGGGACAGGAATAACTATCGCTTTCTTCCATTCTGTTGGTAATCTACCCTCTGCATAGCTCATGTTGAATAAATCTAACAATGGACTATTTTCCATACCAACTAAGCAGTTCAAAATTTCATAAGTCACACCATCTTCGCCTGGTGCTGTAGATTTTCCTTTTTTAACAGCATTTAATAACTCATCTTGAGTAATATCTACACATGTTACATCACAAATGTTTAGAGCTGATTAAATAAATCTTCTTCTTTCATTTTGCCACTCATCTAAAGCTTCTATTTTCCTGTTAGGCAGGGAGGCAACACTAGCAGCTTTAGCCCATTTGTCAACCAGTTTATTAGCTTCTTCCTCTGGATGAGGATGGCTAATAAAATTACTCCTTTTTCCTCTAATTTTGTTAATATCCTGCCATATTTCTTTGAGATTTTTACTCTCCCCAATGTGCAGTGCAAAGTCTTGCCAATATTTCTCCCTTGCCTCCTTCCTAGCCTGCCCACATATTTTGGCTATATCCATGAAGATTTCCCGATCTTCTTCTCTTCTACCATTCTTTACCCAATCTTTATGTGCTGCCCTTAACATTTGTGTCCATCCCTTCAACATTTTGTCATTGGTATAGCAGTGTTTCCTAGCCCCATGTCTCTTATCATTTATCTTTTTCTGTGTTGCCTTAGTTAAATATCTTTCTATCTCCCCAACTAAGTCATTATAAAAGCTATCCATACAGACTTGTGTATAATTTCTGTACCATTTCTCTATATTTTGGGTAAACACTTCTGTGTCATCCTTGTTTAGTTTCAATCTCTTCCTCCTATATCTCACCTGTCTCTTCCTTAATGGTAATTGAACATACACAACAAAATGGTCACTGACTAGCTCCCTTATTATCTCACATTCTCCCTGGACTCCCTGACTGCTTATCATGCAAGCATAGTCTAACCTTCCTCCTTTAATATGAGTCACTTCCTCATTTCCTAACAAGTAAGCATCTGGGTGATCTTGTAAAAATTGCCAAAATTTTATACCATTACTGTGGGAGACTCAGGTGGTCCTTACATTCAGGGGTAAAGGAAACACACTGATGTCAAGTCCGTAAGTTCTATTTCTGGGACAAACACAAAAAGGAGTTAAGACAGGGGTAAACAGTTTCCTGTCTTGGAATCTCTCTGGGTATCTCTATCTGCGCATGCGCGTACAGCGCGCATGTGCCCAAAACCTGAACTACACTCGGTGACAAGAAGGAGTATGATTATAACATATAATACAGAGACCTGAATCAATAATGGGAAATAGTACAGAGTTACATATTACAGCCATATTCGTCTCATATATCTACAATTACAATTAAATTATCTGTGTTGCCAATTTGCTATGTTCATTTCTCCTTCCTTCAAATATAACTTTATACAGACACTTTCTATTCCTTGTACTCTATTCGGGCTTCCAACTAGTTCTGCTGGTATGGAATTCTTAATGTATGTTGAGACCCCTCTTATACCTTCACCCGAATAGAGATGAAATCCCTTATATCCAGACAGTTTAAGCAGGTCGCCTTTCCTGTCTCCAGTCTCTTGAAGGGTAATTATGTCAATATTATTTTTAAGGGTAAAGTAGTGTACATCTGTCACTCTATTTCGTAGACCATTAACATTCCAGGACATTATCTTAAGGCTAGCTAGATCCATGATTAATATTTACACATTTTATATCCTTTCCAATCAGATTCTTTAAGAAGCCCCAATCCTCCTGCACAGATTCCCATTTCCTCAAAAGTTTTTCTTTATCAGCATCTTTACACTTACCAACACATTTTTAAAACTTTCAGTTGTTGCTCCCTGCACTACACAATCCTTTATTTTCCTCTCCTTCCCTGTAATACTTATTTTAAGCACTGAATTTTTCAAAAGCTTGAGCTCTTCACTTTCCTCTTTCCCTTCTAATTCTACATTATTCACAGCTTTGTTTTCCCTTTCTTTATTTATCACTGTATCAAGTCTTTTCTCTATCACTTCTATTTTCTGACCTAAGTTTTGCAAAAGCTGAAACATCTTACGCACCTCTTCTCCCAGAATTTCTTGCACAGTTTTATCACTAATCTGGAGGGCTACACCACTACTCTCACTTGCTACTTGTTTATTACTCTGTTTGTCCCTGGCATCAACAACTCTTCCGGCCGCAATCGCAGTCCTATCCTTCTTGAATCTTCATGCCAGGCATTCTCAGGGATCACTGTCTCCACTGTCTGTGTGTTCTCCTGCTGTCTTGTCACTGTCAGACCACAGCGTACTTCTTCGGTGTTCTCTGAATAATTCCTTTGTTGGTCACTTCTCATACGTGGCCTCATCTCGCATGCAATTGAACTAGCATTGTGAGTTTTACCACAATTACAACAACAAGGCTTCACTTTCTCTCCTGCATTGATCTTGTCCTTACAGTTGCTAGATACGTGCTTCTCCCACAGAATCTACAACGTGGGTCCAGTTGACAGCTCCAGGCCCTATGTCCCCATCTGCAACACTTGAGACACATTATTGGTCCCTCCACATATAGTGCCACCTTCCTATACCCTGCTCCTGTGATGAACACTTTCTCTGGAACCTTTCCTCTCATTAGAGCAATAACCTGGCTTCTCTCTTCGCCCCTTATTAAATGCCTCTTGACCCTTGTACCCAACAGTTGTCAACATTTCCACAGCCTCCATGGTCCCCACTGTAAGATAAGGCTTGTGTGTGCCTTCTTTCAAAAGAGGCTCAAAGCTGCGATGCTCCCGTACTGCCCATTTTAATTTTTCAAGGAAGGTCATCGGGCATGACTGTGGAAAAATTCATCTCTTCCTGACACGACCAACTTCACCTTGTGTGTGTTCTTGTCTGCTTCCTTCAAATTCCATACTTTGCTCTGTTCTTGATCCATTCTCCACTATCTCCTTTCTGTTATTTCCATTATTATTACCACCCACACACGTTTTTTGTCCAAGATTTTTTTGTCTCTTCTCCTCTCTTACTTCTTTCACTGTCCTCTTGCCAGCTTGTCTCCCTCATCCTTTTAGAACTTTCTTTCTTTTTCACTACCTCTTGTTGTAGCTGTATTTTCTCACTTTCGAACTTCCCTTGTGCTTCATCACTCGTATTAGACTCATCACTACTCAACTCAAGGTCTTCAAGAACTTCGTCCAATACTATCTTTTCTTTACTCTTCCATGTAGAGTTCTTAAGCGATAATTCGCTTTCCATGGGGCAATGTTGACATCCCACAACACCCAGCCAGGAGTGATGGGACCCCGAGCAGTTATTTTCGTGTGGTAAACAGGTCCTTATACACAAGTAGGTAAGTCTATATATCCTTCAGATAATGTAATAGGCTCCAAAACATCCCAAATTTGGGAGCTAGCACTCACAGCTGTGTTTACCAGTGCCCGCCACCCAACCGAGCAGGAGCGTAGTCTTTGCTCGAATGAAGAATGTCTAATGAGATTACGAGAGGAAGGAGGGCCCAGCGGAGGAGTTACATACCTCCTCCTCCTCCCCATCTCCCTTGCTCTGGCTGAGTTATGTGATTAAATCTCTTAACAGTCAAATGGTTAATATACGATGAATTGCTTTATTAATACTCAATTCAAGTAGCTAAACAACTCTTTTCCATTGTAATTTTTTATTAGAATAAGCATTGCCGGATATGGTATGTAAAAGCAACACTAAATTCCCTTTAGTTACCGGACAAACCTTACGTTTGTTATTTTATTTTATACATTTATGGTTTTGGTTGCACTATATTTAAACGGGTGTTGTCGGCAGGAATGTATGGAACAACTTGTCGGGGTCCAGCATAACATCAGAGGCAATAAACGACACTATGACGTTGGCAGATCCTCTCTACACTCCCCAAGCAGATAGAAAAGTCAGAGTAGGAATATCATCATGAACGTTACCAATTCTTTGCTCAAGAAGGTTCTTGCGAAACGATGGAAGAAAGAAGTTGTGTAGAAGACAGCCTCAGCAACTCCGGTCTCTATGACCACAGCGGAAAGAATCAAGGCAGAAGCAAAGAAATCGCCAGGCGGAGTAATATGTTCGCCAAGTGCCAGACCTTCACCTGTCGTAGGACAACTTGACTATTTTGATAGAGAATGCATCAGAAGAGAGCTCCTCTCGTTTTATGAAAGAGGTGAACTACCTACACTGTCAGCATTGTTGGAGAGGGTAAAGCAGCCTGTTTTAAAGGGTCACAGAGTTCACTTTATAAAATAGTAAAGAAGCTGGGGTTCAAGTACAGAGTGGCAGGAAAACCTTGATGGAGAAGGAGGACATTGTAGCTGCAAGAAACAAATACCTCAGATACATACAAAAGAACAGAGAAAGCTCTAATCCCCGTCCAGAGGTATATCTAGATGAAACCTGGATCAACCAGAATCAATGTGTTGAGCGGTGTTGGACTGTGAATGACGGATCAGCAGGACCCAAACTCAAATCAGGAAGAGGAGCGAGGCTTATCATCGCGCATGCTGGTGGTCGTCAGGGATTCATACCCGGAGCTCTGTTGATGTTTAGGTCCAAGAATGGAGCCAAGGGTGACTACCACGATTCAATGGATCATGAACGGTTTAAGGCCTGGTTTAAAGAGCAACTACTCCAAAACATCCAAGGAGGATGTTAAGATCATTAAGATCATTAATAAAGTACCAACGAGTAGCAGCAAGAAGTGTGAAGTAATGCAGAGGCGAGGATCAAATAACATCTGTTATGATCCTTCCTTCACAAAAGTAGAATTACTTCAGGTCTGCAAACAGCAAAAAGAAAAACAGGAATATGAAATAGATCAAATAGCGGACACAAATTACTCAGACCACCTCCTTACCACTGCAGGTTGAGGGAATTACAAATGAGGCAATCCAACACAACCCCAGAGCATTGGCAAAACTGTATAAGACAAACATTGAAAATAGAAGATGAATGTAGAGCCAAAGATGCAGCTCTAATTCACTTGCTTGAACATTTTGTAATTAACTTGATCTCAGATGAAAGTAGTGGGGAAGATAACACTGGTAGTGAAATGATTGTGGGAGGATAAGGCGCTGTCATTGTGATGGAGGGATGAATTATACTGTAATGCAATAAAGTTGTCAGTTAAGTCTTAGCGGCAGTTTTATCTTCTGAGAGAAAGAGAGAGAGAGAGAGAGAGAGAGAGAGAGAGAGAGAGAGAGAGAGATTAAAGCATGGTCACGATATAACGTGGGTATGGTGAAGTACAGAAGGAAGAGATTCATTTGGAGGAGGATATAAAATTGAGAGTTACCCGGCGGGAAGAAATACAGAGATAACCGGGTAACTTAGAAGGCGTGAACATAAATGGCATAGACTACGAAAGGTTGAAAGTGACTGGAGGCATGAAAGAATACGGAGGTGGAATACAAGTACAGGACATGAGACGAAGAGAGAGAAGGAAAGGTAGACCTATGTTGTTTATCAGTGGGGAAGGGGAGATGAGTGTAAATTTGTTGTATATTTATTCTCACATTTCCTGTAACTGTAGATATTATCAGATATAACTATATTGTAAATGTATGCCAAAATTAACTGAAATTTTGACTGAAGAAATCTTGTCGTGAACTCGGGAACAAGAGAAAGAGAAAATTGTTTTGCGAACAACTTCATATTTCCCGCCGCTGGTGACGGCTGTTTGTTCGAGCTGCCAACCTCCCCAGTCTCTCACACTCGTCCACCAACTTTTAGGGGTCGTGTAATATTTCAATGTGATTCTGATGTCTTAAAATGTTAGTTTTTGCATGATGTAGTATTACTGATACGTAATTTGTCTTAGTGTGACTTATTGTTGGTAACAATAAGTGTATATTAAATGCATCCTCTGAAAGCGTGAATTTGCTACCAGAGTTTAACAGTTAATTCATGTATAAGATTTCTGATAAACTTCCTACGTGCTTATGTTTGATATAATGAATATATGTATCTTTATATAATTTAGCTTAATATTTTTCTCGTTGCAAACGGTCATTCCAACGATTAGGAATAAACTCATTCAAAAATACATCAATACTTCAGAACGAAATCGGACAGGTTTGCAGCAGCCAATCAGCTGTAACTGAGAAAAAAATGCACATTAGTCGCTACTTACCAAGTTAACCAACGTGTGTGTGACTGTGTCCGCTCCGCCATCACTGTTTTTGTGTTGGGTGAGTTCTGGCACAACTAATTGTGTTGTTAAGTGAACAGACATACATAAATTAAGTCTACAGTGTATTATATCAAGAGATTATTAGCCGTGTTGTGTGTAAGACTGGGCTGTCTATTGAAGGATGATGGTTTGTGGCCGACCAGAGTGAGTACATTGGCCTCCGGTGAAGTTCCCATGGATGGATCATATCGCGGTGAGTATTATCACAATTTATTGTAGGTTTTGTTGTGTGCTTCCGTCATTATTGTTGTATCTTGGTAAACGTAATCACGATTCGCAGTGTACGAAACTAGGTTTACAGAAGCAGTGTATTCGCTTCCATCGGATAAATAAAGCAGGAATTTTGTTAATATAGGTTTGGAAAGGTTACCTTTTTTTTTTTAACCCCACATATTCCCTCCTCTTCAATGCCCTGCCCACTTTGGAAGGTCCTTTCCTTTGTCGTTCCTAGTGTTAAAAGGATTATATATCCTTGAATTTGCAGTTGTCCCAAAAATAAAGGTCACATTCTTTCAAATCACAATGAAAAATATAAAGAAACAAATTATTTCAATACTAGAATTCCCGGTTCGACGTAAAACGAATCTGAAGGGAGGTGTTAGTACAGTAATTTAATTTCTTCGAGTTACTACTGTTTTGTGGGGAAAATTTCTCACTTTGTGTAGTAATAGTCATACAGATACATGTACTCTAACTTATTAGATATAGTTTTTTTTATCCCCGGCTAACGTCTGGAGTAAAAACAGGAAGAATTTGTCAACTGAGAGACAACGGAGCACCTTAGCTTTCGTCTTTATTCAAGAGTTGCCTCTGAAGATGTCTTGAATAAAGACGAAAGCTAAGGTGCTCCGTTGTTTCCCTTTTCCCGTGTGATTTTATCAAGATTTAACCTATCCACGTTTTCATTGTGGATCTACATGATATATATATATATATATATATATATATATATATATATATATATATATATATATATATATATATATATATATATTAAAAAAAATTATATATTTTATGTGTGTGTGTGCAAAGACTATAATTATACGGAAAATAGGAACGAGACCCCTCGACGTGTGATTGAAATTTTGTTGAGCAGTCGCTAGATGGCTCTGCCAAGGTTTTACGTTGACTGTTGACACTCGCAAAATTCAATCCAGTGTACCAGACATGTGTTGCTGGTGGATGTTATCGTCGCGTCATAATTTTCGCAACTGTGTGTTTATACTGGAAAGATATATATCAACACGTACATGTTTAAACTTATATTTTATTATGACTAAAAAAAACTGATGTAGCCGAAGGTATTTGCGCGCGAGTTAAAATAACGAAATAGTTATTTGCACCCGAAACTTGTCATCATGGGCATCAGGTGCAGAGAGTGAAACTGTTATCTGCACCCGAGGTGTGTCATAGCGAAATTCGGGTGCAAAATTACTTCGTCTATTTACAGTCGATATTGCCTAATCATATTCAATGAAAGATGAAAAAGTGTGTAACTATTCAAACTACAGTAAAAAAGACCAATTAAGTTCTTGGCGCCGACTTACTGTATTCGTCATTAATGTTTACAATGGAATTGTGAATATTAAATTTTTACATACATGAACTGCTTTATTATCGTATTCTAACAATATATCACTATGCACATAAACTTGCAGTCAATAGGAAAACATTGTCGAATACCGGTGTACAGTCCCCTTCACCCTTGCGTTTACAGGGACTCTTCATATAAACATTCTCAAATCATTGCATTGAGATATTTGTTTTAATATTGTTTTAGTTTGATTCCATAGTATGTTTACTATTGCGAGTTTCCTTTCTGCCGAATGTAAACAAACACAGCGGTGCCACATTGCACAAAACCTGACGAGCCCCAGTAAGCAAACTAGTGAAGGGGACTTTACACCTACGTGCTCACCAAACGTTACAACAATTCAACTAATTAACGGTATTCAAGTTACAAAGGTTAATTTTACCCTCACGTCCACTCAACACAGTAAATTTGTTGTCACCAGTCATTCAGCACACGCACACACATTACATAACTGTTGCACATTTCATTACATATTTACGTCATAGGAATACAAACAAATATTTCACACCTGTAAAAATTTCCAACATTCGATGAAACACTCAGATAAAATCATGTTCATAAAAAATAATGATGGTAGCCGCGTATTTAGCAAATTTGTATCGATATGAAAACTAACATTGGCAGGTTTTGGAATAAGCGAGTACTGTTAGAAGAGGGATTATCTATATACATGTGAGATGTTTGAAAATTGTGTTGACTTTGTTCTCGCCTTTGATATAAGCAGGGATGTATAACATAGACATCGGCCTTGAAAAGAGATAATTATATAGTGTAGTTGTCCACACCATCATGTTCACAGGTGACTAACTTATCATTCAGGGTAATTCGTCGACCTCTAAAATTAAGAGTTTGATTTTATCCCAAGTCAAAGCATAGCAAATGGAATATAGATGGAGACACTTACAACTTTCCCGATGAGGAATATTCTACGTTTTGTTCTCTAACGAAGAATCAAAACCCTTTTTTTTATCGCGTAATCATGACTAGTGGTTGGGATTCTTATGGGTGATTAGCTTGATGAACGTTCGACTACCCGCTTTAAATGAATGGTTCTTTTTACCTCATAAATTTTCAGTATTAATCGTAATGGCTCTTGTCAGCCTTGGATGGTTTACCAATCTTCAC
>NW_024729873.1:0-22951 GCF_018991925.1 Homarus americanus | reverse complement strand
TTTTCTCAAAATCATTTATGTTTTTTATCGCTCTTACCGTGTAGAGTGCCATAAATTGAGTTGATTTTCCTGGGTATGATACTATTTGAGTAATATCATCAGCAAACATTACATATTCGCTAAAAGGGGTAGGTTGAGGTGTGTCTGAAGTATAAATTGTATATAGTGTTGGAGAAAGGCATCCTCCTTGAGGTACTCCACTCTCAAGATTAAACATAGTTCCCAAAAAGTTTCCAATTTGAATTTGTGCTCTCCTATCATCTAAATAGTTACACAATATTCTTAGCAAGTATTCGTTAAGTCCCAGTTTAAATATTTTATATTTTAAGCCTAAATGCCAAACTTTATCAAAAGCCTTAGAAACATCCCTTAAAATTATATTGATCTGGTTACCCTTGCTTTTTTCTATTGCAATTATTTCCGTTATTGTAGCTATTGCAGTTAGGGTATTTCTATTGGGCATAAATCCATGTTGTCTGTTGTTAGTTTTCCCATGTTGTGTTAAAAAGGCTATAAGTCTTGAATTTAAATTTTTTTCCAATAGTTTCCCGGTAATTTCTAATAAAGATATTGGCCTGTAGTTTTAATATTTCTTATTGTCCTTACCTCCTTAGAATAAATATCATTTTATATATTTTAGTTTGTCTGAAAAGTAACCAGTTATTAAGCATGTTATAAATGTTTAATAGTGTATTTAAAAATGTTTTTCAGGTAGATTCATGACTGGTTATTTCGTGTAATACCTGTGAGCCCAGGGCTTTTTCCTTAAATTTCAGACAGTGCATCATTTCTCCTATGTTATTATTTGATTATTAGGTAATAAGTTATAGTTCTATATTGCCTTTGGGGTGATCGTGGCTTGCCTTCCCATTTTCTTCTATCCTTTCTTCGTGTTCACTATCAAAATCTTCTTCTCATCTGATATTTTAAAACTTTTTACCCATTCCCTTGAATGCTGACTCTTGTTCATTTTCCTCGTGCAATTTTGTTCCATTTTGGTCTTTAATGTATGGTGTTTTTTGCTTGTTGTGCCCCATCATTTTGTTTATGGAAGTCCAAAATGTTTTTGTCTTTAGTCATGTCAGCCGCCATTATAATATCATTCCATTTTTTATTGTTTGCTTCCTTACATGCGTCTCTTAATTTTATCTGTAGTGCTCTCTGTGTCGTATATAGCCATCTGTTACTGCCGTGTCTTTCCATATACCTGTTTATTTCATTGTAATAGGTCTGGATTAATTTAGTCTCTTCTGGTAGTCTGTTGTTGGGTAATGTCTCCCAAAGTGTAAGCAGGAGTGCGTGTTTGGTTATAGATGTTTTTATTGCTGAGTGCAGTCTGTCCATTTCTGAGTCTATATCTTCTGTTGTTTTCCTTGTAGGTTAATCGAGTGGTGATTACTTAAGTCGTCTTTGAAGTTGTCCCAGTCTGTTTTACTCATTTTCAGTCTCTTTTTTATTGGTATCTGTATGGGGCTTGTTGACAGTGTTAGTATAATTGGCAGATGGTCACTGCCTGTAAGAGGTCCTTGTATTATATGGTAATTGAAAAAAGCTTTGTTGTTGGTAAAAATTTTGTCTGGTGTCGATTGTGTATTGTGATTTCTCCAGGTTGGAAAGTTAGGACCTAGATGAATGATTTTCCCTAGGTTTATTAATTGATTAAGGGCGTTTCCCACGGCGTTATTACTCATATTGTGGAAAATCCTGTGTCTGGCGTTAAAGTCTCCTAAGATGTACATCGGATGACTGTTGTTAGCCAATTTTAATAGGTCTTCTATAGGTAAGTAGGGTCGTCTCGGTGGGAGATAAGTAGTAGCAATAATTACGTCTCCTTGAGTTGTATTTATTTTTATTGCTAGAAATTCATCCTGGAAGTCATCAATTAGTTTAAATTTTAAGTTTCTTTTAACCGCTATCGCTACTCCGTCATTTTTCTCGCCCGATTTATTTCTTTGGTTTACATAATAGTTAAAGAGTTTTATGTTGTTGTTTTCTGTCTCACCGTGACTGCTTATTAGTATAATGTCAGGGTCAATTTCTTGATATATATTACTTAGGTTAATTCTCTCGGTCTTCCAGTTTCTTACGTTGTGTTGTATTATTCTTAAAGTTCTTACTGTTTGTCTATTGTCCATTATTTCTTATACTTGGATTGTGACTGTTGAAGTGGAGACCTATCATCCTGTTTCCCGCTTCTGACTCTTCTAAACTCTGACGGGTCTACCATTTTAAAGTCTTTGGTCGTAATCTTTAGTTTGTCCGTAGTAATTAGTGACCAGACATAATCTTCACTTAGGGATTTTTCTTGATATGTCCACTTGTATATCCCTCCTTCACAGTTTTTTACTATTGTCCCTCCTGTTGGTCTCGATGTTGGGATTCCATGTGTTGTTGTAGTGATAACTTTTAATCCAATATCTTCAGCAGATTCAGGTTGTATATTGTGTTCAGTTTCCATCTTATCTTCTCTCCTCCTACTCCTTTGTCTTATAGTCTGTCCTTTTGTTATTTCTATCTTCTCTTTGTCACTTCTAGTCATTTGTCTGGGATCTCTATCAGTCGCTTGTGTTCCTTGTGTATCAGCTGTTGCTCCTTGCTCAAACCTTTGTTCGTCTAGATGTAGTCTTTCTCTCAGTTCGCTTGCATATGTTGCCTGAAATAGTTTTTCGGATTGTAGATTCTCTGGAAATATCATCTCTGGTAGGTTTTTCAATTTAAACATTTTCCTTAATTCCTCATTGTATGATCCGGGTGCAATGATATTGTGCAAATGTGCATGGATCATACTAATCATTACCTTATCATGTATTGGCTCACTTAGGTTTAATATGGTGGATTCTGGTCTATGAGCCTCTTGGACCGCTCTCTTGGCTATTTCGACGTATGTCGTATCCTTCTTGTCTTGTTCCTTTTTCCTTGTTTCTTGTTCCTTGTACTTTATCATGTGTTTTTTATTGGGCATGCCATTGCTAATGTCCTATGTCCTATGTATGCATTCCCGTTTCTCTTACAGTTGAGACAGCCAACATGTGTATTCTTACATTCAGTGTAGGTATGGTCGTCGCCTGCACAATCTGAGCAGTACTTTTTTTCTTTTTCCGGACAGTCTCTCGTTGTGTGTTCTTCATATTTGTAGCAGGAGAAGCAAGTTTGCAGACTGATGAATGTCTCCTTCTTTATTTGATGTGGTGTGACTGACATGTTGAATATTAGAAAGCCCTGTTGTAAAACTTTCTCAGCCATTGACACTTCTTCAAAAGTAATCTTAAAAACATGAGTATAGTCTTTTATCTTAATGACTTCTTCAATCTTCATCCACCTGTTTTGGCGTTCCAGTTCATCCTTCAGGTCTTCCGATGTCTTCCTCCCGATCTCTTGGTCGACTTGACGAACGAAAACTGATCTTTTTGCTTTTTGTTCTGGTGGCATGACAACAACAAGGCCTTCATTGTAAAATATATCTCTGGCTTCTTTTGAAAGGATTTTATCTGAATCAAAGCCATCTTTACAGATTACTTTAAAACCTTCATTGGTGCTGAATATTCTTGTTAGTGGGACTTGCAATTTGTTGTAAGTGATTTCTGCCACTTTTCCCCTTCCAATAGAGTGTCTCTTATCTCTATGTTTTATTCTAATGCTTGTTGTCATCTTCTTGATTACATCTAATCCTACCTATAACACAGGGCTCCTGCCTGGGAGCAGTGACCCCGCCCCCCCCTCTTGGACGGGCGTCGGGCTCGTAGGGTTCTGCACCCAGGTTACCTGTGACTATAGTTATGTCTAAGTAAGTTGCCACCTACCGGTGACCCCCGGACAAGGGGTGCCCTGCACTATCACATGTTCCCTTGCCGGATCGACCGTATCGCTAAGTCCCGCCTCCCGTTCAAAGAACGGAGTGCATGAGGAGGATGAAAAGGAAAGAAGAGGACTTAGAGAGTAGAAACAGCCTACCTACCACGCCACGTTCGGTTAGCCAATCAGAGCACCGCAGTAAACGTGCATGTATCACACCACCGTGGGGCACCACTGATTGGCCAATCCAGGACGTAGACGCACGGGTAGTAGTCAAAATTTGGGGAGCCCAAATATGTTTTTTCCAAAAGTTGGAATTTTCCGTACAATCTGTGATGGTAATTACACCGTCACTATGTTGAGTAAGTACAATCACTAGGATTGAGTGTCTTATCACAACAAAGTTGCAGACTGCTCAAACATGCAGCAAAAGAGGTAGGTCTTCGCAGCTCCGGGTCCAGCAGTCCCCCAAAACAATGGATAGTGGTGTCGTATATATTGCATTCTTCCAGTAATCTCTTACTTAACTGTAATTGGTGGAATAAGATGTAACGTCATCAAATTACAGCCAATAGGAAAACAGAGGAATCAGTCAGCACAACACCCCAACTTATGTTTTGCTGTTGGATATTTATTCTCCTTTTCATTGTTCAGGTTGCGAAAATACTGAAAATGCTATGGGCAGTGTCTATTTATTTAACGTCATATCTCCCAGAGTTTAAATAGTGAAACGAAAATAAATATCCAACAGCAAAGCATAAGTTGGGGTGTTGTGCTGACTGATTGCTCTGTTCTCCTATTGGCTGTAATTTGATGACGTTACATCTTGCTCCACCAATCACAGTTAAGTAAGGGATTACTGGACGAGTGCAAAATGTAAGACAAATCTATGAAGTTCTTAGGGCGATGCTATTGTGGAAGGGCCCCTGGGGGCGCCGTCGCCCCTGGCAGAAAACCGGACGCCCCTGGAAAGGCACCCACTATGACTAGGAGGGCCCATACCAGCGCTGAGGGCCTTAGGAGGGCCCATAGGGGCGCTGCACCCCTTGGCAGGGTCATTTGGGGCAGAGGCGCCCCATAAAGGGACCCTGGGTGAGACACCACCTCTGGAAGTGCCACTGAATGCGCCAACTCTGTGGTATGGCCCCTGGGGGCGCCGCCGTCCCTTGGAACACCCTTCAAGGCGCCCCCGTCCCTGTAAAGATCACTGGGATCTCCGCTATCCCTGTGAGGGTCACTTGGCCATGCAAGGCACGGAGGCGTCCCGAGGGCCCTCTCAGGGACGGCGGTGGCCCCAGGGGACCTGTCAGGGGCGCTGAATCCACCAAGGGCGCTCTTAGGCACAACCGCAATCCTAGAGGCCTTCTCAGGGAAGGCAGCGTCGACAGGGGCTACTCCAGGAACAGCCGAGCTTCCATGGGCCTTTGAGGGATGGCAATGCTCCAAGGAACCCTCGCAGGGACGGTAACGCTCCTAGGGACCCTCACAGGGACGGCGGCGCCTCCATGGGCACTGCTATAGGTGCCAACTACCCTAGGGGCGCTAACGACCCTAGGGACCCTCACAGGGACAGACTTGATCCCTGGGGCCTTCCCTGGGACAGAGGCGCCTCTAGGTACGTTCCTAGGGACCGTGGTTCTCCCAGAGGCCCTGCCAGCGGCGGTGGCGCCTTCAGGGGCCCTTCCAGAGGCGGTGGCTCCCCCAGGACTCTTTATGGGGCGCCACTGCTCCCAGGGACCCTGCCAAGGCCTGTGGCTCACAATAGGTCCTCCTAGGGGAGGCGGCGCCCCAAAACAATGGATAGTGCTGTCGTACATATTGCATTCTTCAAGTAATCTCTTACTTAACTGTGATTGGTGGAATGAGAGGTCACGTCATCAAATTACAGCCAATAGGAAAACAGAGCAATCAGTCAGCACAACACCCCAACTTATGTTTTGCTGTTGGATATTTATTCTCCTTTTCATTGTTCAGGTTGCTATAATACTGAAAATGCTATGGGCAGTGTCCATATTTAACGTCATATCTCCCAGAGTATAAATAGTGAAACAGTAATAAATATCCAACAGCAAAGCATAAGTTGGTGTGTTGTGCTGACTGATTGCTCTGTTCTTCTATTGGCTGTAATTTGATGACTTTACATCTTGCTCCACCAATCACAGTTAAGTAAGGGATTACTCGACAAATGCAAAATGTACGACAAAACTATGAAGTTCTTGGGGCGATGCTGCATGTGGAAGCGCCCCTGGGGCGCCGTCGCCCCTGGAAGAGATCCTACTGCCCCTGGAAAGGCACCCTCTGCCACCGGCTCTAGGAGGGCCCATATTGGCGCCGCAACCCCTGGCAGGGTCCTTGGGTGCAGAGGCTCTTCATAGAGGGACCCTGGCGAAAACACCGCCTCTGGAAGGGCCTCTGAATGTGCCACCACTGTGGTATGGCCCCTGGGGGCGAAGCGTTCCCTGGGAATATCCCTGAAGGTGCCCCTGTCCCTGTAAGGGACCCTGGGATCGCCGCTATCCCTGTGAGGGTCACTTGGCCATGCCAGGCATGAAGGCGCCCCCAGGACCCTCTTATGGTCAGCGGTGCCCCCAGGGGACCTGTCACGGGAGCTGGTCCCCCAGGGGCGCTCTTAGGGACAACTGAAATCCTAGGGGCCTTCTAAGGGAAGGTGGCGTCGACAGGAGCTCCTTCAGGAACAGCCGAGCTTCCATGGGCCTCTCAGGGACGGCAACACGGGACCCTCACAGGGACGGCAACGCTCCTAGGGACCATCACAGGGACGGCGGCGCCCCCATGAGCGCTGCTAAGGGCACTGGCGACTTTAAGGGGCCTCACAGGGACAGCCATGATCTCTGGGGTCTTTCCAGGGACGGGGGCGCCTCTAGGTACGTTCCTAGAGACCGTGGTGCTCCGAGAGTCCCTACCAGTGGCGGTTGCGCCTTCAGGGGCCCTTCCAGAGGCGGTGGCTCCCCCGAGGCTTCTTTATGGGGCGCCACTGCTCCCAGGGATCCTGCCAAGGCCTGTGACTCACAATAGGTCCTCCTAGGGGAGGCGATGCCCCAAAACAATGGATAGTGGTGTCGTATATATTGCATTCTTCCAGAAATCTCTTACTTAACTGTAATTGGTGGAATAAGATGTAACGTCATCAAATTACAGCCAATAGGAAAACAGAGGAATCAGTCAGCACAACACCCCAACTTATGTTTTGCTGTTGGATATTTATTCTCCTTTTCATTGTTCAGGTTGCGAAAATACTGAAAATGCTATGGGCAGTATCTATTTATTTAACTTCATATCTCCCAGAGTTTAAATAGTGAAACGAAAATATATATCCAACAGCAAAGCATAAGTTGGGGTGTTGTGCTGACTGATTGCTCTGTTCTCCTATTGGCTGTAATTTGATGACGTTACATCTTGCTCCACCAATCACAGTTAAGTAAGGGATTACTGGACGAATGCAAAATGTACAACAAAACTATGAAGTTCTTGGGGCGATGCTGCATGTGGAAGGGCCCCTGGGGGCGCCGTCGCCCCTGGAAGAGACCCTACTGCCCCTGGAAAGGCACCCACTGCCACTAGGAGGGCCCATAACAGCGCCAGCGGCCCTAGGAGGGCCCATAGGGGCGCCGCATCCCCTGGCAGGGTCCTTGGGTGCAAAGGTTCCTCATAGAGGGAACCTGGCGGAGACACCGCCTCTGGAAGGGCCTCTGAATGTGCCACCACTGTGGTATGGCCCCTGGGGCCGAAGCGGTCCCTGGGAACACCCCTGAAGGCGCCCCTGTCCCTGTAAGGGACCCTGGGATCACCTCTATCCCTGTGAGGGTCACTTGGCCATGCCAGGCATGGAGGCGCCCCCAGGACCCTCTTAGGGTCAGCGGCGCCCCCACGGGACATGTCACGGGCGCTGGATCCACTAGGGCACCCTTAGTGACAACTGCAATCCTAGGGGCCTTCTAAGGGAAGGCGGCGTCGACAGGAGCTCCTTCAGGAACAGCCGAGCTTCCATGGGCCTCTCAGGGACGGCAACACGGGACCCTCACAAGGACGGCAACGCTCCTAGGGACCATCACAGGGACGGCGGCGCCCCCATGAGCCCTGCAAGGGGCACTGGCGACCCTAGGGGGCCTCACAGGGACAGCCGTGATCTCTGGGGTCTTTCCAGGGACGGGGGCGCCTCTAGGTACGTTCCTAGAGACCGTGGTGCTCCGAGAGGCCCTGCCAGCGGCGGTGGCGCCTTCAGGGGCCCTTCCAGAGGCGGTGGCTTCCCCCAGGCCTCTTTATGGGGCGCCACTGCTCCCAGGGATCATGCCAAGGCCTGTGGCTTACAATACGTCCTCCTAGGGGAGGCGCTGCCCCAAAACAATGGATAGTGGTGTCGTATATATTGCATTCTTCCAGTAATCTCTTACTTAACTGTAATTGGTGGAATAAGACGTAACGTCATCAAATTACAGCCAATAGGAAAACAGAGGAATCAGTCAGCACAACACCCCAACTTATGTTTTGCTGTTGGATATTTATTCTCCTTTTCATTGTTCAGGTTGCGAAAATACTGAAAATGCTATGGGCAGTATCTATTTATTTAACTTCATATCTCCCAGAGTTTAAATAGTGAAACGAAAATATATATCCAACAGCAAAGCATAAGTTGGGGTGTTGTGCTGACTGATTGCTCTGTTCTCCTATTGGCTGTAATTTGATGACGTTACATCTTGCTCCAACAATCACAGTTAAGTAAGGGATTACTGGACGAATGCAAAATGTACGACAAAACTATGAAGTTCTTGGGGCGATGCTGCATGTGGAAGGGCCCCTGGGGGCGCCGTCGCACCTGGAAGAGACCCTACTGCCCCTGGAAAGGCACCCACTGCCACTAGGAGGGCCCATATCAGCGCCACCGGCCCTAGGAGGGCCCATAGGGGCGCCGCATCCCCTGGCAGGGTCCTTGGGTGCAAAGGCTCCTCATAGAGGGACCCTGGCTGAGACACCGCCTCTGAAAGGGCCTCTGAATGTGCCACCACTATGGTATGGCCCCTGGGGGCGAAGCGGTCCCTGGGAACACCCCTGAAGGCGCCCCTGTCCCTGTAAAGGACCCTGGGATCGCCTCTATCCCTGTGAAGGTCACTTGGCCATGCCAGGCATGGAGGCGCCCCCAGGACCATCTTAGGGTCAGCGGCGCCCCCACGTGACATGACACGGGCGCTGGATCCACTAGGGGCACCCTTAGGGACAACTGCAATCCTAGGGGCCTTCTAAGGGAAGGCGGCGTCGACAGGAGCTCCTTCAGGAACAGCCGAGCTTCCATGGGTCTCTCAGGGACGGCAACACTGGACCCTCAAAGGGACGGCAACGCTCCTAGGGACCATCACAGGGACGGCGGCGCCCCCACGAGCCCTGCTAGGGGCACTGGCGACCCTAGGGGGCCTCACAGGGACAGCCGTGATCTCTGGGGTCTTTCCAGGGACGGGGGCGCCTCTAGGTACGTTCCTAGAGACCGTGGTGCTCCGAGAGGCCCTGCCAGCGGCGGTGGCGCCTTCAGGGGCCCTTCCAGAGGCGGTGGCTTCCCCCAGGCCTCTTTATGGGGCGCCACTGCTCCCAGGGATCATGCCAAGGCCTGTGGCTCACAATAGGTCCTCCTAGGGGAGGCGCTGCCCCAAAACAATGGATAGTGGTGTCGTATATATTGCATTCTTCCAGTAATCTCTTACTTAACTGTAATTGGTGGAATCAGATGTAACGTCATCAAATTACAGCCAATAGGAAAACAGAGGAATCAGTCAGCACAACACCCCAACTTATGTTTTGCTGTTGGATATTTATTCTCCTTTTCATTGTTCAGGTTGCGAAAATACTGAAAATGCTATGGGCAGTGTCTATTATTTAACGTCATATCTCCCAGAGTTTAAATAGTGAAACGAAAATAATTATCCAACAGCAAAGCATAAGTTGGGGAGTTGTGCTGACTGATTGCTCTGCTCTCCTATTGGCTGTAATTTGATGACGTTACATCTTGCTCCACCAATCACAGTTAAGTACGGGATTACTGGACGAGTGCAAAATGTAAGACAAAACTATGAAATTCTTAGGGCGATGCTGCTTGTGGAAGGGCCCGTGGGGGCGCCGTCGCCCCTGGCAGAGACCCGGACGCCCCTGGAAAGGCACCCACTATGACTAGGAGGGCCCATACCAGCGCTGAGGGCCTTAGGAGGGCCCATAAGGGCGCTGCAGCCCTTGGCAGGGTCTTTTGGGGCAGACCCGCCCCATAAAGGGACCCTGCGTGAGACACCGCCTCTGGAAGTGCCACTGAATGCGCCAACTCTGTGGTATGGCCCCTGGGGGCGCCGCCGTCCCTGGGAACACCCCTCAAGCCTCCTCCGTCCCTGTAAAGGTCACTGGGATCGCCGCTATCTCTGTGAGGGTCACTTGGCCATGCAAGGCACGGAGGCGTCCCGAGGGCCCTCTCAGGGACGGCGGTGGCCCCAGGGGACCTGTCAGGGGCGCTGGATCCACCAGGGGCGCTCTTAGGGACAACCGCAATCCTAGAGGCCTTCTCAGGGAAGGCGACGTCGACAGGGGCTCCTCCAGGAACAGCCGAGCTTCCATGGGCCTCTGAGGGATGGCAACGTTCCAAGAGACCCTCGCAGGGATGGCAACGCTCCTAGGGACCCTCACAGGGACGGCGGCGCCTCCATGGGCCCTGCTATGGGCGCTAGCTACCCTAGGGGCGCTAGCGACCCTAGGGACCCTCACAGGGACAGCCTTGATCCCTGGGGCCTTCCCTGGGACAGAGGCGCTTCTAGGTACGTTTCTAGGGACTGTGGTGCTCCCAGAGGCCTTGCCAGCGACGGTGGCGCCTTCAGGGTCGCTTCCAGAGGCGGTGGCTCCCCCAGGCCTCTTTATGAGGCCCCACTGCTCCCAGGGACCCTGCCAAGGCCTGTGGCTCACAATAGGTCCACCTAGGGGAGGCGGCGCCCCAAAACAAAGGATAGTGGTGTCGTACATATTGCATTCTTCAAGTAATCTCTTACTTAACTGTGATTGGTGGAATGAGAGGTCACGTCATCAAATTACAGCCAATAGCAAAACAGAGCAATCAGTCAGCACAACACCCCAACTTATGTTTTGCTGTTGGATATTTATTCTCCTTTTCATTGTTCAGGTTGCGAAAATACTGAAAATGCTATGGGCAGTGTCTATTATTTAACGTCATATCTCCCAGAGTTTAAATAGTAAAACGAAAATAAATATCCAACAGCAAAGCATAAGTTGGGGTGTTGTGCTGACTGATTGCTCTGTTCTTCTATTGGCTGCAATTTGATGTCGTTACATCTTGCTCCACCAATCACAGTTAAGTAAGGGATTACTGGACGAATGCAAAATGTACGACAAAACTATGAAGTTCTTAGGGCGATGCTGCTTGTGGAAGGGCCCCTGGGGGCGCCGTCGCCCCTGGAAGAGACCCTACTGCCCCTGGAAAGGCACCCACTGCCACCGGCCCTAGAAGGGTCCATCGGGGCGCCGCAACCCCTGGCAGGGTTCTTGGGTGCAGAGGCTCCTCATAGAGGGACCCTGGCGGAGACACCGCCTCTGGAAGGGCCTCTGAATGTGCCACCACTGTGGTATGGCCCCTGGGGGCGAAGCGGTCCCTGGGAACACCCCTGAAGATGCCCCCATCCCTGTAAGGGACCCTGGGATCGCCACTATCCCTGTGAGGGTCACTTGGCCATGCCTGGCATGGAGGCGCCCCCAGGACCCTCTTATGGTCAGCGGTGCCCCCAGGGGACCTGTCACGGGCGCTGGTCCCCCAGGGGCGCTCTTAGGGACAACTACAATCCTAGGGGCCTTCTAAGGGAAGGTGGCGTCGACAGGAGCTCCTTTAGGAACAGCCGAGCTTCCATGGGCCTCTCAGGGACGGCAACACGGGACCCTCACAAGGACGGCAACGCTCCTAGGGACCATCACAGGGATGGCGGCGCCCCCATGAGCCCTGCTAAGGGCACTGGCGACCCTAAGGGGCCTCACAGGGACAGCTATGATCTCTGGGGTCTTTCCAGGGACGGGGGCGCCTCTAGGTACGTTCCTAGAGACCGTGGTGCTCCGAGAGGCCCTGCCAGCGGCGGTGGCGCCTTCAGGGGCCCTTCCAGAGGCGGTGGCTTCCCCCAGGCCTCTTTATGGGGCGCCACTGCTCCCAGGGATCATGCCAAGGCCTGTGGCTTACAATACGTCCTCCTAGGGGAGGCGCTGCCCCAAAACAATGGATAGTGGTGTCGTATATATTGCATTCTTCCAGTAATCTCTTACTTAACTGTAATTGGTGGAATAAGATGTAACGTCATCAAATTACAGCCAATAGGAAAACAGAGGAATCAGTCAGCACAACACCCCAACTTATGTTTTGCTGTTGGATATTTATTCTCCTTTTCATTGTTCAGGTTGCGAAAATACTGAAAATGCTATGGGCAGTGTCTATTATTTAACGTCATATCTCCCAGAGTTTAAATAGTGAAACGAAAATAATTATCCAACAGCAAAGCATAAGTTGGGGAGTTGTGCTGACTGATTGCTCTGCTCTCCTATTGGCTGTAATTTTATGACGTTACATCTTGCTCCACCAATCACAGTTAAGTACGGGATTACTGGACGAGTGCAAAATGTAAGACAAAACTATGAAATTCTTAGGGCGATGCTGCTTGTGGAAGGGCCCGTGGGGGCGCCGTCGCCGCTGGCAGAGACCCGGACGCCCCTGGAAAGGCACCCACTATGACTAGGAGGGCCCATACCAGCGCTGAGGGCCTTAGGAGGGCCCATAAGGGCGCTGCAGCCCTTGGCAGGGTCTTTTGGGGCAGACCCGCCCCATAAAGGGACCCTGCGTGAGACACCGCCTCTGGAAGTGCCACTGAATGCGCCAACTCTGTGGTATGGCCCCTGGGGGCGCCGCCGTCCCTGGGAACACCCCTCAAGCCTCCTCCGTCCCTGTAAAGGTCACTGGGATCGCCGCTATCTCTGTGAGGGTCACTTGGCCATGCAAGGCACGGAGGCGTCCCGAGGGCCCTCTCAGGGACGGCGGTGGCCCCAGGGGACCTGTCAGGGGCGCTGGATCCACCAGGGGCGCTCTTAGGGACAACCGCAATCCTAGAGGCCTTCTCAGGGAAGGCGACGTCGACAGGGGCTCCTCCAGGAACAGCCGAGCTTCCATGGGCCTCTGAGGGATGGCAACGTTCCAAGAGACCCTCGCAGGGACGGCAACGCTCCTAGGGACCCTCACAGGGACGGCGGCGCCTCCATGGGCCCTGCTATGGGCGCTAGCTACCCTAGGGGCGCTAGCGACCCTAGGGACCCTCACAGGGACAGCCTTGATCCCTGGGGCCTTCCCTGGGACAGAGGCGCTTCTAGGTACGTTTCTAGGGACTGTGGTGCTCCCAGAGGCCTTGCCAGCGACGGTGGCGCCTTCAGGGTCGCTTCCAGAGGCGGTGGCTCCCCCAGGCCTCTTTATGAGGCCCCACTGCTCCCAGGGACCCTGCCAAGGCCTGTGGCTCACAATAGGTCCACCTAGGGGAGGCGGCGCCCCAAAACAAAGGATAGTGGTGTCGTACATATTGCATTCTTCAAGTAATCTCTTACTTAACTGTGATTGGTGGAATGAGAGGTCACATCATCAAATTACAGCCAATAGGAAAACAGAGCAATCAGTCAGCACAACACCCCAACTTATGTTTTGCTGTTGGATATTTATTCTCCTTTTCATTGTTCAGGTTGCGAAAATACTGAAAATGCTATGGGCAGTGTCTATTATTTAACGTCATATCTCCCAGAGTTTAAATAGTAAAACGAAAATAAATATCCAACAGCAAAGCATAAGTTGGGGTGTTGTGCTGACTGATTGCTCTGTTCTCCTATTGGCTGTAATTTGATGACGTTACATCTTGCTCCACCAATCACAGTTAAGTAAGGGATTACTGGACGACTGCAAAATGTAAGACAAAACTATGAAGTTCTTAGGGCGATGCTGTTGTGGAAGGGCCCCTGGGGGCGCCGTCGCCCCTGGAAGAGACCCTACTGCCCCTGGAAAGGCACCCACTGCCACCGGCCCTAGAAGGGCCCATAGGGGCGCCGCAACCCCTGGCAGGGTCCTTGGGTGCAGAGGCTCCTCATAGAGGGACCCTGGCGGAGACACCGCCTCTGGAAGGGCCTCTGAATGTGCCACCACTGTGGTATGACCCCTGGGGGCGAAGTGGTCCCTGGGAACACCCCTGAAGATGCCCCCGTCCCTGTAAGGGACCCTGGGATCGCCGCTATCCCTGTGAGGGTCACTTGGCCATGCCAGGCATGGAGGCGCCCCCAGGACCCTCTTATGGTCAGCGGTGCCCCCAGGGGACCTGTCACGGGCGCTGGTCCCCCAGGGGCGCTCTTAGGGACAACTGCAATCCTACGGGCCTTCTAAGGGAAGGTGGCGTCGACAGGAGCTCCTTCAGGAACAGCCGAGCTTCCATGGGCCTCTCAGGGACGGCAACACGGGACCCTCACAAGGACGGCAACGCTCCTAGGGACCATCACAGGGACGGTGGCGCCCCCATGAGCCCTGCTAGGGGCACTGGCGACCCTAAGGGGCCTCACAGGGACAGCCATGATCTCTGGGGTCTTTCCAGGGACGGGGGCGCCTCTAGGTACGTTACTAGAGACCGTGGTGCTCCGAGAGGCCCTGCCAGTGGCGGTTGCGCCTTCAGAGGCCCTTCCAGAGGCGGTGGCTCCCCCGAGGCTTCTTTATGGGGCGCCACTGCTCCCAGGGATCCTGCCAAGGCCTGTGGCTCACAATAGGTCCTCCTAGGGGAGGCGGTGCCCCAAAACAATGGATAGTGGTGTCGTATATATTGCATTCTTCCAGTAATCTCTTACTTAACTGTAAATGGTGGAATAAGATGTAACGTCATCAAATTACAGCCAATAGGAAAACAGAGGAATCAGTCAGCACAACACCCCAACTTATGTTTTGCTGTTGGATATTTATTCTCCTTTTCATTGTTCAGGTTGCGAAAATACTGAAAATGCTATGGGCAGTGTCTATTATTTAACGTCATATCTCCCAGAGTTTAAATAGCGAAACGAAAATAAATATCCAACAGCAATTCATAAGTTGGGGTGTTGTGCTGACTGATTGCTCTGTTCTCCTATTGGCTGTAATTTGATGACGTTACATCTTGCTCCACCAATCACAGTTAAGTAAGGGATTACTGGACGAGTGCAAAATGTGAGACAAAACTATGAAGTTCTTGGGGCGATGCTGCTTGTGGAAGGGCCCCTGGGGGCGCCGTCGCCCCTGGCAGAGACCCGAACGCCCCTGGAAAGGCACCCACTATGACTAGGAGGGCCCAAACCAGCGCTGAGGGCCTTAGGAGGGCCCATAAGGGCGCTGCAGAGCTTGGCAGGGTCATTTGGGGCAGACGCGCCCCATAAAGGGACCCTGCGTGAGACACCGCCTCTGGAAGTGCCACTGAATGCGCCAACTCTGTGGTATGGCCCCTGGGGGCGCCGCCGTCCCTGGGAACACCCCTCAAGGCTCCCCCGTCCCTGTAAAGGTCACTGGGATCGCCGCTATCCCTGTGAGGGTCACTTGGCCATGCAAGGCACGGAGGCGTCCCGAGGGCCCTCTCAGGGTCGGCGGTAGCCCCAGGGGACCTGTCAGGGGCGCTGGTTCCACCAGGGGTGCTCTTAGGGACAACCGCAATCCTAGAGGCCTTCTCAGGGAAGGCGGCGTCGACAGGGGATCCTCCAGGAACAGCCGAGCTTCCATGGGCCTCTGAGGGATGGCAACGCTACAAGGGATCTTCGCAGGGACGGCAACACTCCTAGGGACCCTCACAGGGACGGCGGCGCCTCCATGGGCCCTGCTATGGGCGCTCGCTACCCCAGGGGCGCTAGCGACCCCAGGGACCCTCACAGGGACAGCCTTGATCCCTGGGGCCTTCCTTGGGACAGAGGCGCCTATAGGTACGTTCTAAGGGACCGTGGTGCTCCCAGAGGCCCTGCCAGCGGCGGTGGCGCCTTCAGGGGCCCTTCCAGAGGCGGTGACTCCCCCAGGCCTCTTTATGAGGCGCCACTGCTCCCAGGGATCCTGCCAAAGCCTGTGGCTCACAATAGGTCCTCCTAGGGAAGGCAGTGCCCCAATACATTGGATAGTGGTGTAGTATATATTGCATTCTTCCAGTAATCTCTTACATAACTGTAATTGGTGGAATAAGATGTAACGTCATCAAATTACAGCCAATAGTAAAACAGAGGAATCAGTCAGCACAACACCCCAACTTATGTTTTGCTGTTGGATATTTATTCTCCTTTTCATTGTTCAGGTTGCGAAAATACTGAAAATGCTATGGGCAGTGTCTATTTATTTAACGTCATATCTCCCAGAGTTTAAAATAGTGAAACGAAAATAAATATCCAACAGCAAAGCATAAGTTGGGGTGTTGTGCTGACTGGTTGCTCTCTTCTCCTATTGGCTGTAATTTGATGACGTTACATCTTGCTCCACCAATCACAGTTAAGTAAGGATTACCGGACTAATGCAAATGTACGACAAAAAATCCGCGAAGTTCTTAGGCGATGCTGTCAGGAAGGCTCCTGTGAAGCGCCGCTGTCGCCCCCGGAAGAGACCCATTGCCCTGGAAAGGCACCCACTGCCACCGGCCCCAGAAGGGTCCATCGGGCGCCGCAACCCCTGGCAGGGTTCTTGGGTGCAGAGGCTCCTCATAGAGGGACCCTGGCGGAGACACCGCCTCTGGAAGGGCCTCTGAATGTGCCACCACTGTGGTATGGCCCCTGGGGGCGAAGCGGTCCCTGGGAACACCCCTGAAGATGCCCCCGTCCCTGTAAGGGACCCTGGGATCGCCACTATCCCTGTGAGGGTCACTTGGCCATGCCTGGCATGGAGGCGCCCCCAGGACCCTCTTATGGTCAGCGGTGCCCCCAGGGGACCTGTCACGGGCGCTGGTCCCCCAGGGGCGCTCTTAGGGACAACTACAATCCTAGGGGCCTTCTAAGGGAAGGTGGCGTCGACAGGAGCTCCTTTAGGAACAGCCGAGCTTCCATGGGCCTCTCAGGGACGGCAACACGGGACCCTCACAAGGACGGCAACGCTCCTAGGGACCATCACAGGGACGGCGGCGCCCCCATGAGCCCTGCTAAGGGCACTGGCGACCCTAAGGGGCCTCACAGGGACAGCTATGATCTCTGGGGTCTTTCCAGGGACGGGGGCGCCTCTAGGTACGTTCCTAGAGACCGTGGTGCTCCGAGAGGCCCTGCCAGTGGCGGTTGCGCCTTCAGGGGCCCTTCCAGAGGCGGTGGCTCCCCCGAGGCTTCTTTATGGGGCGCCACTGCTCCCAGGGATCCTGCCAAGGTCTGTGGCTCACAATAGGTCCTCCTAGGGGAGGCGGTGCCCCAAAACAATGGATAGTGGTGTCGTATATATTGCATTCTTCCAGTAATCTCTTACTTAACTGTAATTGGTGGAATAAGATGTAACGTCATCAAATTACAGCCAATAGGAAAACAGAGGAATCAGTCAGCACAACATCCCAACTTATGTTTTGCTGTTGGATATTTACTCTCCTTTTCATTGTTCAGGTTGCGAAAATACTGAATATGCTATGGGCATTATCTATTTATTTAACTTCATATCTCCCAGAGTTTAAATAGAGAAACGAAAAAAAATATCCAACAGCAAAGCATAAGTTGGGGTGTTGTGCTGACTGATTGCTCTGTTCTCCTATTGGCTGTAATTTGATGACGTTACATCTTGCTCCACCAATCACAGTTAAGTAAGGGATTACTGGACGAATGCAAAATGTACAACAAAACTATGAAGTTCTTGGGGCGATGCTGCATGTGGAAGGGCCCCTGGGGGCGCCGTCGCCCCTGGAAGAGACCCTACTGCCCCTGGAAAGGCACCCACTGCCACTAGGAGGGCCCATAACAGCGCCACCGGCCCTAGGAGGGCCCATAGGGGCGCCGCATCCCCTGGCAGGGTCCTTGGGTGCAAAGGCTCCTCGTAGAGGGACCCTGGCGGAGACACCGCCTCTGGAAGTGCCTCTGAATGTGCCACCACTGTGGTATGGCCCCTGGGGCCGAAGCGGTCCCTGGGAACACCTCTGAAGGCGCCCCTGTCCCTGTAAGGGACCCTGGGATCGCCGCTATCACTGTGAGGGTCACTTGGCCATGCCAGGCATGGAGGCGCCCCCAGGACCCTCTTAAAGTCAGCGGCGCCCCCACGGGACATGTCACGGGCGCTGGATCCACTAGGGCACCCTTAGGGACAACTGCAATCCTAGGGGCCTTCTAAGGGAAGGCGGCGTCGACAGGAGCTCCTTCAGGAACAGCCGAGCTTCCATGGGCCTCTCAGGGACGGCAACACGGGACCCTCACAAGGACGGCAACGCTCCTAGGGACCATCACAGGGACGGCGGCGCCCCCACGAGCCCTGCTAGGGGCAATGGCGACCCTAGGGGGCGTCACAGGGACAGCCGTGATCTCTGGGGTCTTTCCAGGGACGGGGGCGCCTCTAGGTACGTTCCTAGAGACCGTGGTGCTCCGAGAGGCCCTGCCAGCGGTGGTGGCGCCTTCTGGGGCCCTTCCAGAGGCGGTGGCTTCCCCCAGGCCTCTTTATGGGGCGCCACTGCTCCCAGGGATCATGCCAAGGCCTGTGGCTTACAATACGTCCTCCTAGGGGAGGCGCTGCCCCAAAACAATGGATAGTGGTGTCGTATATATTGCATTCTTCCAGTAATATCTTACTTAACTGTAATTGGTGGAATAAGACGTAACGTCATCAAATTACAGCCAATAGGAAAACAGAGCAATCAGTCAGCACAACACCCCAACTTATGTTTTGCTGTTGGATATTTATTCTCCTTTTCATTGTTCAGGTTGCGAAAATACTGAAAATGCTATGGGCAGTGTCTATTATTTAACGTCATATCTCCCAGAGTTTAAATAGTGAAACGAAAATAAATATCCAACAGCAAAGCATAAGTTGGGGTGTTGTGCTGACTGATTGCTCTGTTCTCCTATTGGCTGTAATTTGATGACGTTACATCTTGCTCCACCAATCACAGTTAAGTAAGGGATTACTGGACGAGTGCAAAATGTAAGACAAAACTATGAAGTTTTTTGAGCGATGCTGCTTGTGGAAGGGCCCCTGGGGGCGCCGTCGCCCCTGGCAGAGACCCGAACGCCCCTGGAAAGGCACCCACTATGACTAGGAGGGCCCATACCAGCGCTGAGGGCCTTAGGAGGGCCCATAAGGGCGCTGCAGAGCTTGGCAGGGTCATTTGGGGCAGACGTGCCCCATAAAGGGACCCTGCGTGAGACACCGCCTCTGGAAGTGCCACTGAACGCGCCAACTCTGTGGTATGGCCCCTGGGGGCGCCGCCGTCCCTGGGAACACCCCTCAAGGCTCCCCCGTCCCTGTAAAGGTCACTGGGATCGCCGCTATCCCTGTGAGGGTCACTTGGCCATGCAAGGCACGGAGGCGTCCCGAGGGCCCTCTCAGGGACGGCGGTGGCCCCAGGGGACCTGTCAGGGGTGCTGGATCCACCAGGGGCGCTCTTAGGGGCAACCGCAATCCTAGAGGCCTTCTCAGGTAAGGCTGCGTCGACAGGGGCTCCTCCAGGAACAGCCGAGCTTCCATGGGCCTCTGAGGGATGGCAACGTTCCAAGGGACCCTTGCAGGGACGGCAACGCTCCTAGGGACCCTCACAGGGACGGCGGCGCCCCCATGGGCTCTGCTATGGGCGCTAGCTACCCTAGGGGCGCTAGCGACCCTAAGGACCCTCACAGGGACAGCCTTGATCCCTGGGGCCTTCCCTGGGACAGAGGCGCTTCTAGGTACGTTCCTAGGGACTGTGATGCTCCCAGAGGCCCTGCCAGCGGCGGTGGCGCCTTCAGGGTCCCTTCCAGAGGCGCTGGCTCCCCCAGGCCTCTTTATGGGGCGCCACTGCTCCCATGGGCCCTGCCAAGGCCTGTGGCTCACAATAGGTCCACCTAGGGGAGGCGGCGCCCCAAAACAAAGGATAGTGGTGTCGTACATATTGCATTCTTCAAGTAATCTCTTACTTAACTGTGATTGGTGGAATGAGAGGTCACGTCATCAAATTACAGCCAATAGGAAAACAGAGCAATCAGTCAGCACAACACCCCAACTTATGTTTTGCTGTTGGATATTTATTCTCCTTTTCATTGTTCAGGTTGCTATAATACTGAAAATGCTATGGGCAGTGTCCATTTATTTAACGTCATATCTTCCTCAGTTTAAATAGTGAAACGAGAATAAATATCCAACAGCAAAGCATAAGTTGGGGTGTTGTGCTGACTGATTGCTCTGTTCTTCTATTGGCTGCAATTTGATGACGTTTCATCTTGCGCCACCAATCACAGTTAAGTAAGGGATTACTGGACGAATGCAAAATGTACGACAAAACTATGAAGTTCTTAGGGCGATGCTGCTTGTGGAAGGGCCCCTGGGGGCGCCGTCGACCCTGGAAGAGACCCTACTGCCCCTGGAAAGGCACCCACTGCCACTAGGAGGGCCCATAACAGCGCCACCGGCCCTAGGAGGGCCCATAGGGGCGCCGCATCCCCTGGCAGGGTCCTTGGGTGCAAAGGCTCCTCATAGAGGGACCCTGGCGGAGACACCGCCTCTGGAAGGGCCTCTGAATGTGCCCCCACTGTGGTATGGCCCCTGGGGGCGAAGCGGTCCCTGGGACCACCCCTGAAGGCGCCCCTGTCCCTGTAAGGGACCCTGGGATCGCCTCTATCCCTGTGAGGGTCACTTGGCCATGCCAGGCATGGAGGCGCCCCCAGGACCCTCTTAGGGTCAGCGGCGCCCCCAGGGGACCTGTCACGGGCGCTGGATCCACCAGGGGCACCCTTAGGGACAACTGCAATCCTAGGGGCCTTCTAAGGGAAGGCGGCGTCGACAGGAGCTCCTTCAGGAACAGCCGAGCTTCCATGGGCCTCTCAGGGACGGCAACACTGGACCCTCAAAAGGACGGCAACGCTCCTAGGGACCATCACAGGGACGGCGGTGCCCCCACGAGCCCTGCTAGGGGCTCTGGCTACCCTAGGGGGCCTCACAGGCACAGCCGTGATCTCTGGGGTCTTTCCAGGGACGGGGGCGCCTCTAGGCACGTTCCTAGAGACCGTGGTGCTCCGAGAGGCCCTGCCAGCGACGGTGGCGCCTTCAGGGGCCCTTCCAGAGGCGGTGGCTTCCCCCAGCCCTCTTTATGGGGCGCCACTGCTCCCAGGGATCATGCCAAGGCCAGTGGCTCACAATAGGTCCTCCTAGGGGAGGCGCTGCCCCAAAACACGATACGATACGAAGTCTTTAGTTAAGAGGTGAAAGAAGATTATTAGGAGTTGAAGGAAAAGTGGTGAAACTGAAATACAGTAGGAGTAGAAAGAATCTGGGCTCAACCAGATCGCTTCATCTTTCTTATTGGTGTTTTGTCTTTGTTCTGCTCCCTTGGGTCGTCAGACCTTTGTATTAATATTGGTTTATTTATATAATGCTGCTTATTATTATTATTTGTTATTGTTGGAGTTAGTGAGCCCGCCCAGGTCCTTGTGTAACTGGGAGGGTAGTCACATTTATTTATTTATTTATTTATTTATTTATTTATTTTTTTTTACTAAGATGTTAGTTCAATGTTAAATGTTAAATGTTAAATATTAGTTATGTTAGTCTAAAGGTACACTGTATGGAGAGGCCTGCCAGGTTCTTGTGGAGCTGGTAGGTCACTCTCATCTTTTATTCTCTCTATTAATGTTTTATATGTATATTGGGGC
Source organism: Homarus americanus (assembly GCF_018991925.1). Classification (NCBI taxonomy): domain Eukaryota; kingdom Metazoa; phylum Arthropoda; class Malacostraca; order Decapoda; family Nephropidae; genus Homarus; species Homarus americanus. The sequence continues at coordinate 1,321 of NW_024729873.1, read as the reverse complement.
AGGAGATGGTTCAATTACTTTCTTCCTGGCTGATTTAAACCAACTGTGTTCTTGGAATTCTTCGTTGTCTATATTATTTATCCAGTTTTGATATGTTTCTGTGTTAAGTTCAGTCACTTTTTTCCAAATATTTACAGCTTTGTTGTGTATATCTACATTGATTGCTAAGTGGTTTGCTCTCTTGTGTAGTTGTTCATTATTGATGTGGTCTGTATATTTTATGTTGTATATAAATCTGAGGGCTATATTTTGTACTGTTTGTAACCTTTTAATGCACGTTTTACTAAGGGTGTTCAATGGGATGGGTGGGTAGTCCATAATTGATTTAACAAGGGCAATATAAATCTTTCTTTTGTTATTAATGCTAAGGTTCTTAAAGCGTTTTATTTTTGATAATCTTATTCTTGCCTGTCGTTCTTTATCTTTTAAGTATGTTATATATCCACTTTTTGTTAGTTTTAATCCAAGCATCCTACCTTCAGTGTCGTATGGGTATAGTTCCTGGTCGACTATTACTGGACTTGTTTTAATCTTGGCTATTGGTATTATCTTGAATTTGTTCTTATTTGTCCTGATTTTCCATTTTTTCTCAAAATCATTTATGTTTTTTTATCGCTCTTACCGTGTAGAGTGCCATAAATTGAGTTGATTTTCCTGGGTATGATACTATTTGAGTAATATCATCAGCAAACATTACATATTCGCTAAAGGGGGTAGGTTGAGGTGTGTCTGAAGTATAAATTGTATATAGTGTTGGAGAAAGGCATCCTCCTTGAGGTACTCCACTCTCAAGATTAAACATAGTTCCTAAAAGTTTCCAATTTGAATTTGTGCTCTCCTATCATCTAAATAGTTACACAATATTCTTAGCAAGTATTCGTTAAGTCCCAGTTTTAATATTTTATATTTCAAGCCTAAATGCCAAACTTTATCAAATGCCTTAGAAACATCCCTTAAAATTATATTGATCTGGTTACCCTTGCTTTTTTCTATTGCAATTATTTCCGTTATTGTAGCTATTGCAGTTAGGGTATTTCTATTGGGCATAAATCCATGTTGTCTGTTGTTAGTTTTCCCATGTTGTGTTAAAAAGGCTATAAGTCTTGAATTTAATATTTTTTCCAATAGTTTCCCGGTAATTTCTAATAAAGATATTGGCCTGTAGTTTAATATTTCCTTATTGTCCTTACCCTCCTTAGGAATATATATCATTTTAGCATATTTTAGTTTGTCTGGAAAGTAACCAGTTATTAAGCATGCGTTATAAATGTTTAATAGTGTATTTAAAATGTTTTCAGGTAGATTCATGATCATATTTCGT
>NW_024729872.1:0-19686 GCF_018991925.1 Homarus americanus | reverse complement strand
TATATTCGATTAGGGACTTTATTATACTCAATCAGGGGACTTTGTTATACTCAATCAGAGGGCTTTTCTATATTCGATCAGGACTTTGTTGCCACTCGACCAGGGGACTTTGTTATACTCGATCAGGGGCTTTGTAATACTCGATCAGGGAACTTTGTTATACTCGATTAGGGGCCTTTGTTATACTCGATCAGGGGCCTTTCTTATACTCGATCAGGGGACTTTGTTATACTCGACCAGGGGCCTTTGTTATGCTCGATCATGGGACTTTGTTATGCTCGACGAGGAGGCCTTTGTTTTACTCGTTAATGAGACTTTGTTATACTCAACCAGGGGACTTTGTTATACTCGATCAGGGGACTTTGTTATACTCGATCAGGGTCCTTTCCTATACTCGATCAGGGGACTTTGTTATACTCGATCAGGGGACTTTGTTATACTCGACCAGGGGCCTTTGTTCTGCTCGATAAGGAGCCTTTGTTATATTCGATCATGGGACTTTGTTATACTCGACCAGGGGACATTGTTATACTCGACCAGGGAGCTTTTTCATACTCGATTAGGGGGCTTTGTTATACTCGATCAGGGACGTTGTTATACTCGATCAGGGGAATTTGTTATACTCGACCAGGGGATTTTGTTATACTCGATCAGGGGACTTTGTTATTCTCGATCAGGGTACTTTGTTGTACTCGATTCGGGGGCCTTTGTTATACTCGATCAGGGGCCTTTGTTACACTCGATAATGGGACTTTGTTATACTCGACCAGAGGGCTTTTTTATACTCGATGAGGGGGCTTTGTTGTACTCGATTAGAGGGCTTTGTTTTTACTCGATCAGGGGACTTTGTTATACTCGACCAAGGGACTTTGTTATACTCGACGAGGGGGCTTTGTATACTCAATTAGGGGACTTTGTTATACTCGATTAGGATGAATTTGTTATTTTTTGGACAGGGGCCTTTGTTATACTCGATTCGGGGCCTTTGTTTTACTCGATCATGGGACTTTGTTATACTCGACCAGAGGGCATTTTTATACTCGATGAGGGGGCTTTGTTATACTCGATCAGAGGGCTTTGTTATACTCGATCAGGGGACTTTGTTATGCTCGACCACAGGGACCAAGTATTCTGGACAAGGGGGCCTTTGTTTACCTGTTAATGAGACTCCTGCTATACTCAACCAGGGATCTTGTTATACTCACCAGGGGCTTTTTTTCATACTGATCAGCTTTCTTTATACTCGATCAGAGGGCTTTGTTATACCTGATCAGGGAATTTGTTATAATTGACCAGGGATCTTGTTATACCTCATGAGGGGGCTTTGTTATAATCGATCAGGGAACTTTGTTATACTCGATCAGGGGAATTTGTTATACTCGATCAGGGGAATTTGATATACTCGACCAGAGGCCTTTCTTATACTCGTCCAGGGAACTTTATTATTTTCGACGAGGGGGCTTTGTTATATTCGATTAGGGGGCTTTGTTATATTCGATCATGGGACTTTGTTATACTCGACCAGGGGACATTGTTATACTCGACCAGGGAATTTTTTATACTCGATCGGGGGGTTTTGTTATACTCGATCAGGGAACTTTGTTATACTCGATCAGGGGAATTTGTTATACTCGATCAGGGGGCTTTGCTATACTCAATCAGGGGACTTTGTTATACTCGACCAGGGGACATTGTTATACTCGATCAGGGGACTTTGTTATACTCGATCAGGATACTTTGTTGTACTCGATTAGGGGGCCTTTGTTATACTCGATCAGGGGCCTTTGTTACACTCGATAATGGGACTTTGTTATACTCGACCAAAGGGCTTTTTTATACTCAATGAGGAAGCTTTGTTGTACTCGATCAGAGGGCTTTGTTATATTCGATCAGAGGACTTTGTTATACTCGACCAGGGGACTTTGTTATACTCGACGAGGGGGCTTTGTTCTACTCAATTAGGGGACTTTGTTATACCTGATATACCGTACCTGATAAGGGGACTTTGTTTCCTCGACCAGGGGACATTGTTATGCTCGACGAGGGGGCTTTGTTATACTCAATTACGGGACTTTGTTATACTCGATCAGGGGACTTTGTTATACTCGATCAGGGGACTTTGTTATACTCGAACAGGTGACTTTGTTAAACTCGGTCAGGGGACTTTGTTATACTCGACCAGGGGCATTTGTTATACTCGATCAGGGCATTTGGTTATACCTGCGATCAGGGGCCTTTTTGTTTTATTCGATAATGGACTTTGTTATACTCGATCAGAGGGCTTTGTTATACTCGATCAGGGGACTTTGTTATACTTGACCAAGGGACTTTGTTATACTCGATGAGGGGCTTTGTTATACTCGATCAGGGAACTTTGCTATACACGATTAGGGGACTTTGTTGTACTCGATCAGGGGAATTTGTTATACTCGACCAGGGGCCTTTGTTATACTCGATCAGGGGACTTAGTTATACTCGAGTACGGGACTTTGTTATACTTCATCAAGGGACTTTGTTATACCACAACAGGGGACTTTGTTATACTCGATCAGGGAACTTTGTTATTCTGATCATGGGACTTTGTTATACTCGATCATGGGACTTTGTTATACTCGATCAGGGGACTTTGTTATACTCGACCAGGGACTGTGTTATACTCGATCAGGGGACTTTGTTATACAAGAACAGGGACTTTGTTATACTCGATAATGGGACTTTGTTATACTCGACCAGGAGACATTGTTATACTCAACCAGGGGGCTCTTTTTATACTCGATCAGGGGGCTTTGTTATACTCGATCAGAGGGCTTTGTTATACTCGATCAGGGGACTTTGTTATACTCGATAATGGGACTTTGTATATACTCGACTAGGGACTTTGTTATATTCAATCAGGGGCCTTTCTTATACTCGATCAGGGGGCTTTGATATGCTCGATGAGGGGACTTTGTTATTCTCGATCATGGGAATGTTATACTCGATCAGAGGGCTTTGTTATACTCGATGACAGGGCTTTGTTATGCTCCATGAGAGGACTTTGTTATTCTCGATCAGGGGACTTTGTTATACTCGATTAGGGGCCTTTGTTATACTCGATCAGGGGCCTTTGTTATACTCCATTAGTGGCCTTTGTTATACTGGATCAGGGAACTTTTTTATACTCGATCAAGGCACTTTGTTATACTCGATCAGGGGACTTTGTTATACTCGATCAGGGGTGTTTGTTTTACTCGATCAGGGGGCTTTGTTATACTCGTTCATAGGACTTTCTTATACTCGATCAGGGGACGTTGTTGTACTCGATCAGGGGCCTCTGTTATACTCCATTAGGGGCCTTTATTATACTGGATCAGGGGACTTTGTTATACTCGGTCAGGGCACTTTGTTATACTCGATCAGGGTACTTTGTTATACTCGACCAGGGGCCTTTGTTATACTCGATCAGGGGCCTTTGTTACACTCGATAATGCGACTTTGTTATACTCGACTAGGGAACTTTGTTATGCTCGACCAGGGGGCTTTTTTTATCCTCGATCAGGAGTATTTGTTATACTCAATCAGAGGGCTCTGTAATGCTCGATCAGGGGGCTTTGTTATACTCGATCAGGGAACTTTGTTATACTCGATCACAGGGCTTTGTTCTACTAGATCAGAGGCCTTTGTTATACTCGATCAGAGGATATTGTTATACTCGACCAGGGGATTTTTTTATACTGGATCAGGGGGCTTTGTTATACTCGATCAGATGGCTTTGTTATACTCGATCAGGGGACTTTGTTAAACTCGATCAGGGGACTTTGTTATACTCGACCAGGGGCGTTTGGTATACTCGATCAGGGGCCTTTGTTTTACTCGATAATGGGACTTTGTTATACTCGACAAGGGGACTTTGATATACTCGACCAGGGGGCATTTTTCATACTCAATCAGGGGGCTTTGTTATACTCGATCAGTGGGCTTTGTTATATTCGATCAGGGGACTTTGTTATACTTGACCAAGGGACTTTGTTATACTCCATGAGGGGGCTTTGTTATACTCGATCAGGGAACTTTGTTATACTCGATTAGGGGACTTTGTTGTACTCGATCAGGGGAATTTGTTATACTCGACCAGGGGCCTTTGTTATACTCGATCAGGGGACTTTGTTATACTCAAGTACGGGACTTTGTTATACTTGATCAAGGGACTTTGTTATACTACAACAAAGGACTTTGTTATACTCGATCAGGGGACTTTGTTATTCTGATTAATGGACTTTGTTATACTCGATCATGGGACTTTGTTATACTCGATCAGGGGACTTTGTAATACTCGACCAGGGACTGTGTTATACTCGATCAGGGGACTTTGTTGTACTAGAACAGGGACTTTGTTATACTCGATAATGGGACTTTGTTATACTCGACCAGGAGACATTGTTATACTCGACCAGGGGGCTCTTCTTATACTCTGGATCAGGGGGCTTTGGTTATACTCGATCACAGGGCTTTGCTATACTCGATCAGGAGGACTTTGTTATACCTCGATGCCCCGGATCAGGGGACCTTTTGTTATACCTGGTTAGGGCCTTTGTTATACTCGATCAGGGGCCTTTTATACCCATTAGTGGCCTTTGCTGCGCTCGATCAGGGAACTTTGTTATACTCGATCAGGGCACTTTGTTATACTCGATCAGGGGTGTTTGTTTTACTCTATCAGGGGGCTTTGTTATACTCGTTCATGGGACTTTCTTATACACGGTCAGGGCACTTTGTTATACTCGACCAGGGGACTTTGTTATACTCGACCAAGGGCCTTTGTTATACTCGATCAGGGGCCTTTGTTACACTCGATAATGGGACTTTGTTATACTCGACTAGGGAACTTTGTTATGCTCGACCAGGGGGCTTTTTTTATCCTCGTTCAGAGGGATTTGTTACACTCGATCAGAGGGCTCTGTAATGCTCGATCAGGGGGCTTTGTTATACTCGATCAAGGAACTTTGTTATACTCGATCACAGGGCTTTGTTCTACTAGTTCAGAGGCCTTTGTTATACTCGATCAGAGGACTTTGTTATACTCGACCAGGGGACTTTTTTATACTCGTTCGGGGGGCTTTGTTATACTCGATCAGATGGCTTTGTTATACTCGTTCAGGGGACTTTGTTATACTCGACCAGGGGACTTTCTTATACTCGATTATGGGGCTTTGTTATACTCGATCAGGAAACTTTGCTATACTCGATCAGGGGACTTTCTTATACTCGACCAGGGCACTTGGTTATACTCGATCAGGGGAATTTGTTATACTCGATCAGGGGAATTTGTTATTCTCGACCAGGGCACTTTGTTATACTCGATCAGGGGACTTTGTTATACTCGACCAGGGGCCTTTGTTATACTCGATCAGAGGCCTTTGTTATACTCGGTAATAGGACTCTGTTATACTCGACAACAGGGCTTTTTTTATACTCGATCAGGGGGCTTTGTTATACTCGATGAGAGGGCTTTGTTATACTCGATCTGGAGACTTTGTTATACTTGACCAAGGCACTTTGTTATACTCGATGAGTAGGCTTTGTTATACTCGATCAGAGGGCCTTATTTTACTCGATCAGGGGTCTTTGTTATGCTCGGTCAGGGGACTTTGTTATACTCGATTGGGGGCCTTTGTTATACTCGATGAGGGGGCTTTGTTATACTCGATCAGAGGGCCTTATTATACTCGATCAGTTGACCTTGTTATACCCGATCATGGGCTTTGCTATACTCGATCAGAGGGCTTTGTTATACTCAATCAGGGGACTTTGTTATTCTCACTAAGGGTACTTTTTTATACTCGATCAGGGGACTTTGTTATACCCGATCAGGGGACTTTGTTATACTCGACGAGGGGGCTTTGTTATACTCAATTAGAAACTTTGTTATACTCGTACAGGGAACTTTGTTATACTCGATCAGGGGACTTTGTCATACTCGATCAGCGGACTTTATTATACTCGATCAGGGGTGGTTGTTTTACGCGATCAGGGGACTTTTGTTATAATCGACCAGGGACTTTTGTTATTCTGGACGAGGGGCCTTTTGTTTTACTCTGTTAATGAGACTTTTGTTATACTCAACCAGGACTTTTGTTATACTCGTCCAGGGGCTTTTTTTCATACTCGATCAGGGGCTTTCTTTATACTCGATCAGAGGGCTTTGTTATACTCCTCGATCAGGGGATTCTTTCTTATACTCGTCCAGGGGACTTTGTTATTTTCAACGAGGGGGCTTTGTTATATTCGATTAGGGGGCTTTGTTATATTCGATCATGGGACTTTGTTATACTCGACCAGGGGACATTGTTATACTCGACCAGAGAATTTTTTATACTCGATCAGGGAACTTTGTTATACTCGATCAGGGGAATTTGTTATACTCGATCAGGGGGCTATGCTATACTCAATCAGGGGACTTTGTTATACTCGACCAGGGGACTTTGTTATACTCGATCAGGGGACATTGTTATAATCGATCAGGGGGCTTTGTTATACTCAATCAGTGGACTTTGTTATACTCGACCAGGGGACTTTTTTATACTCGATCAGGGGACTTTGTTATACTCGATCAGGATACTTTGTTGTACTCGATTAGGGGGCCTTTGTTATACTCGATCAGGGGCCTTTGTTACACTCGATAATGGGACTTTGTTATACTCGACTAGAGGGCTTTTTTATACTCAATGAGGAAGCTTTGTTGTACTCGATCAGAGGGCGTTGTTATATTCGATCAGAGGACTTTGTTATACTCGACCAGGGGACTTTGTTATACTCGACGAGGGGGCTTTGTTCTACTCAATTAGGGGACTTTGTTATACTCGATAAGGGGACTTTGTTATACTCGATCAGGGAAATTTGTTATTGTTTGGACAGGGGCCTTGTTATACTCGATTTGGGGCCTTTGTTATACTCGATCATGGGATTTTGTTATACTCGATCAGGATACTTTGTTGTACTCGATTAGGGGGCCTTTGTTATACTCGATCAGGGGCCTTTGTTACACTCGATAATGGGACTTTGTTAAACTCGATCAGGGGACTTTGTTATACTCGATCAGGGGGCTTTGTTATACTCAATCAGTGGACTTTGTTATTCTGATTATGGGACTTTGTTATACTCGATCATGGGACTTTGTTATACTCGATCAGGGGACTTTGTTATACTCGACCAGGGACTGTGTTATACTCGATCAGGGGACTTTGTTGTACTAGAACAGGGACTTTGTTATACTCGATAATGGGACTTTGTTATACTCGACCAGGAGACATTGTTATACTCGACCAGGGGGCTCTTCTTATACTCGATCAGGGGGCTTTGTTATACTCGATCACAGGGCTTTGTTATACTCGATCAGAGGACTTTGTTATACTCGATAACAGGGCTTGGTTATGCTCCATGAGAGGACTTTCTTATTCTCGATCAGGGGACTTTGTTATACTCGATTAGGGGCCTTTGTTATACTCGATCAGGGGCCTTTGTTATACTCCATTAATGGCCTTTGTTATACTGGATCAGGGAACTTTGTTATACTCGATCAGGGCACTTTGTTATACTTGATCAGGGGTGTTTGTTTTACTCGATCAGGGGGCTTTGTTATACTCGTTCATGGGACTTTCTTATACTCGGTCAGGGCACTTTGTTATACTCGATCAGGGGACTTTGTTATACTCGACCAGGGGCCTTTGATATACTCGATCAGGGGCCTTTGTTACACCTTCGATAATGGGACTTTGTTATACTCGACCAGGGAACTTTGTTATGCCCGACCAGGGGGCTTTTTTATCCTCGATCAGGGGGATTTGTTATACTCGATCAGAGGGCTCTGTAATGCCCGGATCAGGGGGCTTTGTTATACTCGATCAGGGAACTTTGTTATACTCGATCACAGGGCTTTGCTCTACTAGATCAGAGGCCTTTGTTATTCCGATCAGAGGACTTTGTTATACTCGACCAGGGACTTTTTTATACTCGTTCAGGGGGCTTTGTTATACTCTCGATCAGATGGCTTTTGTTATACCTTTTGACCAGGGACTTTTCTTATACTCGATCATGGGGCTTTGTTATACTCGATCAGGAAACTTTGCTATACTCGATCAGGGGACTTTGTTATACTCGACCAGGACACTTGGTTATACTCAATCAGGGGAATTTGTTATTCTCGACCAGGGGACTTTGTTATACTCGATGAGGGGACTTTGTTCTACTCGATTAGGGGCCTTTGTTATACTCAATGAGGGGGCTTTGTTATACTCGATAAGAGGGCCTTATTATACTCGATCAGGGGACTTTGTTATACTCGACCAAGGGACCTTGTTGTACTCGATCAGGGGTCTTTGTTATACTCGATCAGGGGTCTTTGTTATACTCGATGAGGGAGCTTTGTTATACTCGATCAGGGAACTTTGTTGTACTCGATCATGGGAATTTGTTATACTCGATCAGGCGGGTTTCTTATACTCGATCAGGGGACTTTGTTATACTCGATCAGGGGTGTTTGTTTTACTCGATCAGGGGACTATGTTATACTCGACCAGGGGCCTTTATTATACTCGATTAGGTGCATTTGTTATACTCGATAATGGGTTGATACTGGGGATCTTTGCTACCTTTAATCAGGACTTTTGTTATACTCATCGGGCTTTGCCACTCGATCACAGGGCTTTGCTATACTCTCGATCAGAACTTTTGTTACACTGACCAGGCACTTTGTTATACCTGATCAGGGCTTGTAATACCCATCAGGAACTTCTTTCACTCGATCAGGGAATTTGTTATACTCGATCAGAGGACTTTGTTATACTCGATTAGGGGCCTTTCTTATTCTCGATCAGGGGACTTTGTCATACTCGATCAGGGGACTTTGTTATACTCGATCAGGGGACTTTGTTATACTCGACCAGGGGCCTTTGTTTTGCTCGAAAAGGAGCCTTTGTTATATTCGATCATGGGACTTTGTTATACTCGACCAGGGGACATTGTTATACTCGACCAGGGAGCTTTTTTATACTCGATCAGGGGGTTTTGTTAAACTCGATGTGGGGGCTTTGTTATACTCGATCAGGGGACTTTGTTATACTCGACCAGAGGACTTTGTTATACTCGACCAGGATATTGTTATACTCAACCAGGAGCTTTTTATACCTCGATCGGGGGAAGTTTCGGAAGCAACCCTGATGAGGGAGCGTTGTTATACTCGGTCAGGGGACTTAGTTATACTCGACCTGGGGACTTTGTTATACTCGATCAGGTGGCTTTGTTATACTCGATCAGGGACTTTGTTATACTCGATCAGGGGAATTTGTTATACTCGATCTGGGGGCTTCGTTATACTCAATCAGGGGACTTTGTTATACTCGACCAAGGACTTTGTTATACTCAATCAGGGACTTTGATATACTCAATCAGGGTAATTTGTTGCACTCGATTAGGAGGCCTTTGTTATACTCGACCAGGGGACCTTTTTATACTCGATAAGGAGGCTTTTTTCATACTCAATCAGGGGGCTTTGTTATACTCGATTAGGGGACTTTGTCATGCTCGACCAGCGGACTTTGTTATACTAGATGAGGGGGCTTTGTTATACTCGATTAGGGAACTTTGTTATACTCGATCAGTGGAATTTGTTATACTCGATCAGATGAATCTGGTATACTCGACCAGGGGCCTTTGTTATACTCGATCAGGGGACTTTGTTATACTCGATTACGGGACTTTGTTATACTCGATCAAGGGACTTTGTTATACCAGTACAGGGGGCTTTGTTATACTCGATCAGGGGACTTTGTTATTCTGATTATGGGACTTTGTTATACACGATCATGGGACTTTGTTATACTCGATCAGGGGACATTTTTTTACTCGACCAGGGGAATTTGCTATACTCGATCAGGGGAGTTTGTTATACTAGAACAGGGACTTTGTTATACTCGATAATGGGACTTTGTTATACTCGATCAGGGGACATTGTTATACTCGACGAGGGGGCTTTTTTTATACTCGACCTGGGGGCTTTGTTATACTCGATCAGAGGGCTTTGTTATACTCGATCAGGGGACTTTGTTATACTCGATCAGGGGAATGTGTTATTTTTTGGACAGGAGCCTTTGTTATACTCACTTTGGAGCCTTTGTTATACTCGATCATGGGACTTTGTTATACTCGACCAGTGGGCTTTTCTATACCAGATGAGGGGGCTTTGTTATACTCGATCAGAGGGATTTGTTATACTCGATTAGGGGACTTTGTTATACTCAATTAGGGGACTTTGTTACACTCGATCAGGGGACTTTGTTATACGCGATCAGGTGACTTTGTTAAACTCGATCAGGGGACTTTGTTATACTCGACCAGGGCCCTTTGTTATACTCGATCAGAGGCCTTTGTTTTACTCGATAATGGGACTTTGTTATACTCGACCAGGGGACTTTGTTATACTCGACAAGGGGGCTTTTTTCACACTCAATCTGGGGGCTTTGTTATACTCGATCAGAGGGCTTTGTTATACTCGATCAGGGGACTTTGTTATGCTCGACCAAGGGAATTTGTTAAACTCGATGAGGGGGTTTTGTTATACTCGATCAGGGAACTTTGTTATACTCGATCAGGGGAATTTGTTATACTCGTCCAGGGGAATTTGTTATACTCGATCAGGGGAATTTGTTATACTCGATAAGGGGAATTTATAATTTCCAATTCTGAAGCCCCTTGCTTGGTACTTTGGGGACTAGGGGACGTTGTTGCTCTGATCGCGGACCCCTGCCACACGAACAGGACTTGGTTATTCTCGATCAGGGACTTTGTTATTTACGGCGGACCGTTATACACGATCATGTGACTTTGTTATACTCGATCAGGGGACCCTTTGTTATACTCGACCAGGACTTTTGTTATACCTTAGATCAGGAGCTTATATAATAGAACAGGGACTTCATGATACCTGATAATGGAATGTTATACCACCAGACATTGTTATACCCACCAGGGCTTTTTTTATACTCGATCAGGGGCTTTGTTATACTCGGGATCAGAGTGGGCTTTCTTATACCATGGATCAGGGACCTTGTTACACCAATTAGGGACTTATCGATCATGGACTTTGTTATACGCTAACAAAGACTTTGTTGTCTCGATCAGGGACTTTTATACCCACCAGGGCCATTTTGTTATACCAGATCAGTGGCCTTTTGTTTTGATTTGATAATGTATCTTGTTATACTCTCGACCAGGGACCTTTGTTATACTGACAACGGGGCTTTTTTCATACTCAATCTTGGGGCTGGTTATACTGATCAGAGTGGGCTTTGTTATAATGGACTAGACTTGTTATAATCGATCAGGGAATTTGTTATACCGACCAGTGACGTGTAGTTATACCCGATCAGGGCCTATGTTATACTCGATAATAGGACTTTGTTATACCTTTATTCAGGGACTTGTTATAATTTTAATTGTGCTTTTTTAATACTCGATCAGTTTTATACCGATCAGAGGGCTTTGTTATTCGATCAGGGGACTTTGTTATACCTTTATCGGTGGGCCTTGTTATGCTCTGATATGAGCCTTTGTTATACTCGATCAGGGATTAATATACGGGATTTGGGGAATTTGTTATACTCGATCAGTGCCTTTGTTATACTCGATCAGGACTTCTTGTTATACTCGACTAAGCGGACTTTGGTTATACCATCAGGGTCTTTAAGGTGCCTGATGAGGACTTTGTTATACCCGATTAGGCCTTGTTATACTCGATCAGGGGCTTTTATTATACTCGATCAGAGGCCTTATTATACCCATCAGGAACTTGCTATACCTGATCAGAATTTTTGCTATACCTGTTCTGGGGAATTTGCTATACCAGATCAGTGCCTCGTTATACTCAATCAGGGACTTTGTTTATACCCGGATCTGTGGTTTTGCTATACTCGATCAGAGGGCTTTGTTATACTCAATCAGGGTTTTTTTTATTCACTTAAGGTACTTTTTGTACCTTTATCAGGGACTTTCTTATACCCGATCAGGTGACTTTTGTTGAACTCGATCAGCGGATTCCCTTTGTTATACCCGATCAGGGACTTCATATACCCAATCAGGGACCTTGTTATTTTTTGGACAGGGCCTTTGTTATACTCGATCATGGGGACTTTGCTATACCTTTAATCAGGACTTTGTTATACCGAACAGGAAACTTTGTTATACTCGATCAGGGTCTTTGTCATATCATGATCAGGACTTTGTTATACTCGACAAGGGGGCTTTTGTTATACTCCAATTAGAAACTTTGTTATACTCGAACAGGGAACTTTGTTATACTCGATCAGGGCCTTGCCATACTCAGATCAGGACTCTGTTATACTCGACCAGTGTTGTTTTACGCGATCAGGTATTCTGCTGTACTCGACTTCGTATTCTCGTTATTCTCGATCAGGGCCTTTGTTATACCTGCTGGATCGTGGGATTTTAAGGTTCTGATTATGACTCGTTACTCGATCGCGGGATCCTTGTTATACTCTCGATCAGTGGACTTTGTTATACCTTGACCAGGAATTTCAGTACTCGATCAGGAAACTTTCTTATACAAGAACAGGACTTTGTTATACTCGATAATGGGACTTGTTACACGACCAGGGACATTGTTATACTCGATCAGGGGCTTTTTTGTTTCCATTAGGGGCTTTTGTTATAATCGATCAGAGTGGCTTTGTTATACCCGATAAGGACTTCGGTTATACTCTCGACCAGGGAATTTGTTATACTGACCAGGGACTTAGTTATACTCGATCAAAGCCTGCGTTATACCTCGATAATAGGACCTTTTATTATAATTTTAATTCCACGGGACTTTGTTATACCGCATCAGAGGCTTTTTTTTTATACCTGATCAGCTTTGATATACTCGATCAGAGTATGGTTATATTCGATCAAGGGATTCTGTTAAGTACCTTGACCAGGGGCCTTTGTTGCCCGCGATAAGGAGCCTTGTTATACTCGATCAGGGACTTTGGTTATACCTTTAATTAGGACATTGTTATACCTTATCAGTGCCTTTGCTATAACGCGATCAGGGTCTTTGTTATGCCTTGATCAGGGACTTTTGTTATACCTGGATTAGGGCCTTTAAGTACTCGACTAGCTTTGCTATACTCAGACTAGAGTGCCTTATTATACTCCATCAGGACTTGCTATACTCGACCAGGGACTTTGTTATACTCGAACAGGGTCTTTCTTATACCGATCAGGAACTTTGTTATACTCGATCAGTGGACCTTGTTATACTGATCTGGGAATTTGTTATACCGGATCGTGCGCCTTTGTTATACCTCAATAAGGACTTTGTTATACTCCGATCAGGGGCTTTATTATACTCGATAAGGACTTTGTTACACTCGATCAGGGACTTTTTTATACTCGATCATGGACACATGCTCGATCAGAGGGCTTCTTTATACCAATCAGGGACTTTTATTCTCACTATGCAATTTTATACCTCGATCAGGACTTTCTTATACCCGTTCAGGTGACTTTGTTGAACCTGATCAGCCGGACTTTGTTATACTCGATCAGGTATTCCTGTTATACTCAATCAGGTAATCTGCTATTTTTTATTGTGGGCCTTTGTTATACTCGCTGATTCGGGGCCTTTGTTACACTCGATCATGGACTTTTGCTATACCGACCAGAGTGGGTTTTTTATACCAAGCGAGGGGGCTTTTGCTATACCTGATCAGGGACTTGCTATGCTCCTGACCAGGGGACTTTGCTACATGAGCTGGTTGTACCACCAGAAACTTGTTACACTTTGAACAGGAACTTGCCATACTCTGTATCAGGGACTTTGCTGGGCACTCTCTATCAGGACTTTGTTATACCCGATCAGGGTGGCTAAGTTTTTCACATCAGACTTTGTTATACCTGACCAGGACTTTTTGTTATACCTTTATCAGATTTTATTATACTCATCAGACTTTTGTTATAATTTTAATCAGGGCCTTTGTTATACCTTTCGATCAGCCTTGTTATAAATTTCTATAAAAGTGATTTTGTTATACTCATGACCAGGGACTTTGTTATACTCCTACCAGGGCTTTTTACACGCCGATCAGGGGGCTTTATACCATCAGGAGGGTTTTGCTATAGCGACGAGGGGACTTTTGTTATACTTCACGAGGGGCTTGTTATACTCAATTAGGGAACTTTGTTATACTCGATCAGGAATGGTTATACCATCAGTGGACTTTGTTATAATTTCGACTGTGTAATTTGTTATACTCGATCAGGGGACTTTTGTTATACTTTATCAGGGCCTTTGTTATACTCGATCATGGGCCTTGTTATACTTTATACGGGGACTTTTGTTGCACGACCAGGGACATTGTTTACCCACTGCTGTGGGCTTTTTTATACCTTTATCGTATCTTTTATTATACCGGCATCAGGACTTTGTTATACTCAATCCGGGGCCAAATTATAGTCGATGAGGAATTTGTTATATCGACCAGGGACTTTGTTATAGTCGATCAGACTTTTGTTATAATCGATTAGGGCCTTTTGTTATACTCGATGAGTGGGGCCTATGTTATACTCGGTTAATGGGGAATTTTGTTATTCTCGACCAAGGGACTTTGTTATGCCTTTAATTGCCGGGCTTTTTTATTATTCTCAATCAGGGGACTTTTGTTATAATTTCGATCAGAGGGCTTTGTTATTCGATCAGGGGACTTTGTTATACTCTGTCCGCGGGAACTTTTGTTATACTCCGTATCAGGGCTCGGTAATACCCGACCAGGAACTTTGTTATGTAATTTCCGGGATCAGGGAAGGTGTTATACCCGATCAGGGGGCTTTATATACTCATTCATTTGACCCCCGTTATACTCGCTGATCAGGGGGCTTTGCTAATTTTAATCAGGGCCTTTATACTCGATGAGGGCCTTTTTGTTATATCACTCGACCAGGGGCTTTTTTTACACGCTACTAGCCATACCTTGATCAGAGGGCTTCATATACGCGACGAGGGGACTTTTGTTATACCTGAAGAGGGGGGCTTTGTTATACTCAATTAGGAACTTTTGGTTATACTTGATCAAGGGCCTTTTTATACCATAAGGACCCGGTTATACTCGACCAGGGGACTTTGTTATACCCTGACGAGTGGGCTTTTGTTTATACCCACTAGAAACTTTGTTATACCCGGAACAGGGACTTTGCCTGATCAAGTACTTCGCCTACCGATCAGGGACTTTGTTATACTCTCAGATCAGAAACTTTGCCATACTGCTGATCAGGAATGTCGGTTATAATTTAGATCAGTGGACTTTGTTATACTCGATCAGGGACTTTTGTTATACTCGACTAGGACTTTTGTTATATCGACCAGGGCCTTTGTTATACTTCCGATCACGGGCCTTTGTTATACTTTATAATGGGACTTTGTTATACTCGACCAGGGACATTGTTATACCTCGACCAAGGGCTTTTTATACCTCGATCAGGGACTTTATTATACTCGACCAGGACTTTGTTATACTCAATCCAGGCTTTGTTATATAGTTGATGAGGGAATTTGTTATACTCAATTAGGACTTTGTTATAGTCGATCAGGGGACTTGTTATAATCGATTAGGGCCTTGTTATACCCGATGAGGGCCTGCGTTATACCTGCTATAATTTTGCTATACCTTTAATTGGGCGTGACTCGTTATACTCGACCAGGGGCTTTTGCCATATCAACTGAAAATTATATACTCGATCAGGAGGCTTTGTTATGGTCGATCAGACTTTGTTATACTCTGTCCATGGAACTTTATAAATGATCAGCCTTTGGTAATACCGACCAGGAACCTTTGCTATACTCGATCAGGAAGGCAAGGGCTACTCAGATCAGGGCTTTGTTATACCTGTTAATCACGGACCCCGTTATACTCGATCAGGGGCTTACATACTCAATCAGATTTTGTTATACTCAATCAGGTAATTTTGTTATACCCGGATCAGGGACCTTATTATATCCGATCAGGGCAATTTTGTTGTACCTGATTAGGGGCCTTTGTTATAACGATCAGGGCCTTGTTACACCCCCGATAATGGGACTTGTATATACTCACCAGAGGGCTTTTTATACCGATGAGGGGCTTTATGGTACTCCGGGATCGAGGGCTTTCGCTACCAGATCAGGGACTTTGTTATACTCGGGATCAGGGACTTTGATATACCTACAGGGGACTTTGTTATACCTCGATTACGGAATCTTTTGCTATACCTGACTAGGGAAGGTGTTATACCGACTAGGGGCTTTGTTATACCAATCATTGGACTTCGCTATACCTCGATCAGGGCTAGTATACCAAATCTGTGGATTTTGTTATACCTCGATCAGACTTCGTTGCTACCCATCAGGGACTTCGTTATACCCATCAGTACTTTGTTGTACCCAATAAAATGGTTATACTCGATCAGGGCCTTTGTTATAATTTTTGCTAGATAATGGGACTTGTTATACTCGACCAGAGTGCTTTTTATAATCAGATGAGGGGGCTTGTTGTACTCGATCAGAGGGCTTTGTTGTACTCGACTTCAGTAATTTGTTATACTTGATCAGGGGACTTTTGATATACTCAAGTAGGGGACTAAGTTGTACTGATATGGACTTTGTTATACCTTTATCAGAAATTTTGTTTTACCAGATAATGGACTTGTTATACCTTTAGACCAGGACTTCGGTTATACTCCAACAGGGGCTTTTTTCATACTCACAATCAGCCAAGTATACCTGGGATCGGTGTGACTTTGTTAAACCGATTAGGACTTTGTTATACTTTAACCTTCAAGGGCCTTTGCTTGGTACCCTGACCGGGCGGCCTTTTTGTTTTACTCTGATAATGACCTTGTTATACCTTAATTCAGGACTCTTTGTTATGCTCAACAAGGGCTTTTTTCATACTCAATCAGGGGCTTTTGTTATACCTCGATCAGGAACTTGTTATACTCGATCAGGGAATTGTTACACTTTAATCAGGGACTTGTTATACCTTTAATTGTGGTTTTTCATACCAAACTTATGGCTTCATATACCGACTGTGAGGGCTGTTTATACTTTGATCAGGGGATTTGTTATGCCGACCAGGGACTTGTTATACCTGATGAGGGGGGCTTGGTTATACCTCGATCAGGAATTTGTTATACTCGACCAGGGAATTTATTATATTCGACCAGGCCTTTTATACCGATCAGGACCTTGTTATACCCAATCGGGCGTGACTTTTGCTGCGCTCAGAACAGGACCTTTGTTATACCGAGATCAGGGACCTTGCTATTCCTGGATTGGAGGACTCATTACATTTGGATCATGACCTTTGTTATACTCGACCAGGGGACTTTGTTATACTCGATCAGGGTACTTTGTTGTACTCGATTAGGGGGCCTTTGTTATACTCGATCAGGGACCTTTGTTACGCTCGATAATGGGACTTTGTTATACTCGACCAGAGGGCTTTTTTATACTCAATGAGGAAGCTTTGTTGTACTCGATCAGAGAGCTTTGTTATACTCGATCAAGGGACTTTGTTACACTCGACCAGGGGACTCTGTTATACTCGATCAGGGGGCTTTGTTATACTCGATCAGGGGAATTTGTTATACTCAATCAGGGGAATTTGTTATACTCGACCAGGGGACTTTGTTATAGTCGATCAGGGGACTTTGTTATACTCGATCAGGGGCCTATGTTATACTCGATAATGGGAAATTGTTATACTCGACCAGGGGACTTTGTTATACACGATCAGGGGGCTTTGTAATACTCGATCAGGGAACTTTTTTATACTCGATCAGGGGAATTTGTTATACTCGATCAGAGGACTTTGTTATATTCGATTAGGAGCCTTCTTCTTCTCAAGCAGAGGACTTTGTTATACTCGATCAGGGGACTTTGTTATACTCGATCAGGGGACTTTGTTATACTCGATAAGGAGCCTTTGTTATATTCGATCATGGGACTTTGTTATACTCGAGCAGGGGACATTGTTATACTCGACCAGGGAGCTTTTTTATACTCGATCAGGGTTTTTTGTTAAACTCGATGAGGGGGCTTTGTTATACTCGATCAGGGGACTTTGTTATACTCGACCAGGGGACATTGTTATTCTCGTTCAGGGGGCTTTGTTATACTCGATTAGGGACTTTATTATACTCGATCAGGGGAATTTGTTATACTCGATCTGGGGGCTTGGTTATACTCAATCAGGGGACTTTGTTATTCTCGACAAGGGGACATTGTTATACTCGATCAGGGGACTTTGTTATACTCGATCAGGGGGTTTTGTTATACTCAATCAGTGGACTTTGTTATACTCGACCAGGGGACTTTGTTATACTCGATCAGGGGACTTTGTTATTCTCGACCAGGGGCCATTGTTATACTCGATCAGGGGCCTTTTTTATACTCGATAATGGGACTTTGTTATACTCGACCAGGGGACTTTGTTATACTCGACAAGGGGGCTTTTTTCATACTCAATCAGGGGACTTTGTTATACTCGATCAGAGGGCTTTGTTACACTCGATCAGGGAACTTTGTTATACTCGATCTGTTGAATTTGTTATACTCGATCAGGGGAATTTGTTATTCTCGACAAGGGGCCTTTGTTATACTCGAACAGGGGACTTTCTTATACTCGATTACGGGACTTTCTTATACTCGATCAATGGACATTGTTATACTAGAACAGGGGACTTTGTTATACTCGATCAGGGGACTTTGTTATTCTGATTATGGGACTTTGTTATACACGATCATGGGACTTTGTTATACTCTTCAGGGGACTTTGTTATACTCGACCAGGGGACTTTGTTATACTCGATCAGGGGACTTTGTTATACTAGAACAAGGGCTTTGCTGTACTCGATCAGGGGACTTTGTTATACTCGACCAGGCTTGTTATGCTCAGATCAGTGGAATTTGTTATAATTTCGATCAGGGAATTTGTTATACTCGGACCAGGGACTTTGTTATAGTCATCAGGGAACTTTGTTATACCTCGATTAGGGCCTTGGTTATACTCGATCAGGGGCCTATGTTATACTCGATAACTTGACTTTGTTATACTCGACCAGGGGACTTTGTTATACTCGACCAGGGGGCTTTTTTATGCTCGATCAGGGGGCTTTGCTATACTCGATCACAGGGCTTTGTTATATTCGATCAGGGGACTATGTTATACTCGACCAGGGCACTTTGTTATACTCGATCAGGGGGCTTTGTAATACTCGATCAGGGAACTTTGTTATACTCGATCAGGGGAATTTGTTATACTCGATGAGAGGACTTTGTTAAACTCGATTAGGGGCCTATCTTATACTCGATCAGGGGACTTTGTTATACTCGATCAGGGGACTTTGTTATACTCGATCAGGGGACTTTGTTATACTCGACCAGGGGCCTTTGTTATGCTCAATAAAGAGACTTTGTTATATTCGATCATGGGACTTTGTTATACTCGACCAGGGGACATTGTTATACTCGACCAGGGAGCTTTTTTATACTCGATCAGGGGGTTTTGTTATACTCGATCAGTTGGCTTTGTTATACTCGATCAGTGGAATTTGTTATACTCGATCAGGGGAATTTGTTATACTCGACCAAGGGACTTTGTTATACTCGACACAGGGACT
>NW_024729871.1:0-16999 GCF_018991925.1 Homarus americanus | reverse complement strand
ACTACATATAATATCATCCATCATCACTACATATAACACCATCCAACATCACTACATATAACATCACCCATCATCACTACATATAACATCATCCATCATCACTACATATAACTCTATCCATCATCACTACATATGACACCATCCAACATCACTACATATAACACCAACCATCATCACTACATATATCATCATGCATCATCACTATATATAACACCATCCATCATCACTACATATATTACCCTCCTATCATCACTACATATAACACCATCCATCATTACTACATATAACGCCATCCTTCATCACTACATATAACACCATCCATCATTACTACATATAACGCCATCCTTCATCACTACATATAACACCATCCATCATCACTACATATAACACCATCCATCATCACCACAACACCATCCTCAACACTATAGTGATAAACAGAGCTTCATTTTGTTGTCAATTTCTGTAAATTCCAACCTTATTAAACCGTAATTCTTTCTGTATGGTCAAATTTTGATTTGACCTCAGTGAGAGAGCTGTTAGTGTCAGTACATCACAATGGTGTTCCGACGCACTGTATCGAAGGTGCCTGAGGTGGAGGTGAAGGCTTGCAAGGATTTCGTTGTAGACTTCGACACCAGCTTTGTGGTGGTTGCAACAAACATCTACCCTGGTGTGGCCCCTAAGCAGATTAGACCATTGTTTGAGGAATGTGGACAGATCGACCTATTTGTGATGCCCGCAAAAGACAACAAAAATGAACACTATGGCTTCGCATACATCCGATACTTTGACGAAGCCTCCTGTGATAAGGCTGTTGGACGATTGGATGGTGACAGCATTGGCTGCAGCCGAAAATCAACTAACAAGCTGGAAGTTAACTACTACAGTGCCCATGGTACCTTGAACAACCTTGACCGCCAAGCTGCTGAGTTCATTGTTCTATCCAATGTTGCTGACCAACAACCCGCCTCTATCCTTAAGAAGACCAACGTACGCACTACCGTTGCCAAGTCAGTTACCTTCAATTATGACAATTTGGGCGACATCAGGGAGCGCGAAACTTCCACAGCTACTTACACTCTGTCTGTACCTCCCAACCAATGAATCTAACTCAACTGCTGCCATCGAATAAGAAAATGTCACCAATAGTTGTACCTCTGGGAACCTGGAGGGAGGCACCAACCCCTGATGAAGGCTCAGTAATATCTACCATGTTATTTAAACACTTATAACACATATAACATCATCCATCATCACTACATATAACACCATCCATCATCACTACATATAACACAATCTATCATCACTACATATAACATCATCCATCATCACTACAGATCGGTAGAGTAGTTTTCGAGATTCTCGTGCGGACACACAAGCAAACACACACACACACACACACACAAACAGACATACTTCTTTGTTTTATATCGATAGAAGATAGATCATCACTACATATAACACCGCCCATCATCACTACATATAACATCATCCATCATCACTACATATAACACCACCCATCATCACTACATAGAACATCATCCATCATCACTACATATAACATCATCCATCATCACTACATATAACACCATCCATCATCACTACACATAACATCAACCATCATCACTACATATAACACCATCCATCATCACTACATATAACATCATCCATCATCACTACATATAACATCATCCATCATCACTACATATAACATCCATCATCAGTACATATAACATCATCCATCATCACTACATATAACACCATCCACCATCACTACATATAACACCATCCATCATCACTACAGATCGGTATAGTAGTTTCCGAGATTCTCGTGCGGACACACAAACACACAAACAAACATACATACTTCTTTGTTTTATATATATAGATACAAGAAATAAAAATCTTTAATTATTTATTAATTGTAAGTTTTAAGGTTTTCCTGGAACCATTGGCAGGAAATAAGGACACTTGAACCTTGAAAACTTACTGTCGTCATAATTATTTATAATAAACCTGTCGATGTTTATTTCCGGGTTAAAGTAAAAGGAAGGTTTTGTCTGGACTATTATCATATAGACAGTTGCTGGTTGACGATACTGAAGGCCTATACAGGTGTGTGGTGCTTGTGCTTGGTGATGCTTCGTTTATGAGAGATAATCCCAGGAGTGAACTTTGTTCTGAAAGGACAAACAAAAAAAGTCATTAGTTATCGTTGTCTCTGAAGTGTTTATATGTCGGTCACTCTTGTGTTGTCGATGTGTCCACCCCACAGAGTTATTGCGTGAAGTGACACATTAGACTTCAATTAAAGATCCTCTCCTCTCCATATGGAAGCTGTTCACACCTCTTGACAGTATTTGGTCTGACATTTAGTTATAAAGGTCGTTTTTTGTCTAGTTCATCTTCCTATGAAAATTAACAATTCATATCACGTTTTAGAGTTGTATGTTCTTCAAGCCAATTAACACAGTACAGGTAACACCAGAGTCAGGCAGGTACAGTGTTAAGCGTTGTGGTCTACTGCTGTCTTACTGAGTAACGATGATGAAGTAAAGTGGGAAATGACTTTGCCATGAGAGAGGAGAGGAAAGAGAGAAGGAAAGAATAGAAACGGGAAGCAAAGTAGTAGGGAGTAATAGCAGGTGGGCTGTCCACCTAGCTGAGTCGAGGTGATTGGTTGGGGTGGTGGCCATACACAGCACGCTCCTGCTCGCTCAAGGGAGGCTGGGGTGGGGGGAGCTAAGCTAGTTAGGCATTCAGTACTGTATTGTGTGTTAATTTATGTCAGTTAAATGGTGGTGTTATTTTTTCATGTATTGTATAAAGTGAGTCTCTTTTTTATATAATAACTCACCTGAAGTGTCGCCCCAGGAAACGGTAACAGAGACCTTAATGACACAGGTAGATTGTCACTCCCCTCGCCGCCCAGCGTATCCCACCTAAAGATTAACCATCCCGGCGATACCTGGGGGAGGGGGGGGCTTAAGTATAATATATACTCTTATATAATAATGTTGATGCTATAATACACTGGCAGTCATAGTACAGTACATGTGTTGCCTTTATTGAGTTGAGTTTTGTATTTTTAGAAAAAGAGAGAGAAATCTGAGCAACATAATATGGAGAGAGAGAGAGAGAGAGAGAGAGAGAGAGAGTGTGTATTACATTGCCACACCTGATTCCTTCCTGGTGTATATTTTTACCACCTCTGGTACAACTGTGTCTCTTGCCGATCTATTTTGCACTGTCGCTTCCTGCCTTTCATCTTCCACCTTTCATCTTCTCCTTCATCTTCTTCTCCCCATCGTCTTTCTCCTCCATTTTACCCCTTCATCTTCCCTCCCTTCTTCCTCCCTTCCATCTCCCCCATTCATTTCTTCCCCCTTCATCTTCCTTTCCCCTTTAATTTACCCCTCCATCTTCCCTCCTTTTACCTTCCTCCTTCGGTCTTCTCCTTTCTTTTCCACCAATCTCCTTACCTTCCACTGCTGTCTTAGTCCATTACTGTTTTAAGAAATTTAGTTTTTTCAAGGATTTTGATATTTCATTCACTTACAATTCTTTTTTGTTTTAATTTCATTTTCTCACTCCTGATTCAAGTGATTCAAGAGATGCAGATAATTTGAAATATCCAGCCCTTATAATGTCTTTAGTGCCTCTTAAACTTGGGTAAATATTATTCCATTAAGTTTATAAACAAATACACGACTCAGACACGTTGGTATTATAATCACAAAGCAAAGATATCGAGAAGTTGTGACGCTTCATCTGTACAACCAGTTGAGAATAAACTTTCCTTCTCTAAAAGTTACAAGAAATGAGGGAGAGTTTCTCGCCAGGGGGCGCAGCGCTGTGAGAGAAGAATTAAATAAGCCTGATTAGCTAAGAAGACGACCAGGGGTAAGAAATGGTCCGTCTTGAGGATGTGGTTCAGGAGGTGAGGTGAAGATATAAACCTCGAAGACGTCATAAAACACAGAGATGACACTATTTCTAACCTTCCCAAGTCTCTGGTGGGTGGCAGGTGATCACCAACATGAAATACACCAACATGAAATACACCAACATGAAATACACCAACATGAAATGCGCCAAAATGAAATAGAAGATGCCAAGTGAGGTTGATTATGACTCAGACAGTAACCATAGCAGGACCTAAAAACAGCCAAGACTGTTCTAAAATGAGAACTTAAATTATAATTTCTGCCCAAGAGTGCGAGTGAGTGAACTTTAATTTCCATTATAGTACAGTATAAAACTTTAATGAGTTTATCTTCAACGTGATCTTAAATTTTAGTGGGTGAATTTTTTCATTGGATAATTAAGTCTTTGAGAATAACATTTTAAGGCGGCCATTTAGTGTCATCATGCTGTAAGATGTAGATACGCTCCAAAAAGTATGTTTACGATTTTGTGTTTGACGATATGACACAACAGACAAAGGATTTTGACGACCCTACCGAGACAACAGGAGTCACAGTGTTCATTTTGAAATTCATCGGTCTCCTCCATAAAGGCACTTTTGGAGTGTTTGTTTACAACTCCTAGTGGTTAATGTGATGCAGCAGTGTACAGCTCATAGTCCATAAGGTGTTTCTTAGGCCAGACCCATGAGAGTACAGTGGGTGGTTACACTACTCACCTGCCTTACACTCTCCCTGATGCTTTTGTTAGATGTTGAAACAGGAACTGTGGATCAACCTGTACAGCTTCTCCTTTTACTTTCACACAAACAATAGATTTAACATGTTGCCTAAGTACTTTGATGAAACAATAAGCACAAATGTGTTATCGTCATGATCCGCCTTATGTGATTATATTGCCAGTTGATGTAGGCCCGACCTTGTTTTGACACACTGACTGGCCTCGTGTTAATTTATTCTCACTTAACATACTTTTTTCGTACCTGAACTCCTCGACCGAACGCTCTTAAAGTTTGTAGAGAAGTTGAAACGGGTCTTATTGATATTCGTGTAGGCAGACTGATAGAGGTCCCAGCAATAAGAGAGTACAGCCGGGTCCTGCTGGAGACACTGAACACATTTCAGTTATTACATCTGGAAATACACGATCACTCACCAAAGAAAACGAAGACAATTTTACCAACTAATATGGTCGAGGTTCTGTAGATATGGGCCACAGCTCAGGTACGGTCGCTATCTGATCTTCTCGACCAGTGTAACAAGAAAGATCTTTACAAACACTATAATATGTAGTCAACGTGCAGTGACTCAGTAATAACTTATTGCTCCTTTGATTCAAGTGTTCGACAACAAGCCGAATATGTTCCCTCTGTTCCTTTGACTATCTTGTGTGTACGATCTTGTGGACTGGGGCGTGATCACGATCAATGGTTGTCCCACTCACTCACTCACTAGGTTTCCTGCCATCTCTTACCCATGAAATTAGATTAAATCTGCCCTGTCGTATCCTCTTTACCTATCCTATCCCCCCTTGTCTCTATTAACCTTAATATATCATCACTCTCTCTCCCCTACTCTCCTTCCCTGCTTCCTCTACCACTATCTCCACCTCCTCTTTCCTTCCCCTTCCACAATTATTATATCCTCATATCTATGTCTGTCATTCTCTTTATCTGTTCCTACTTTTTTCACTATATCTCTCTATCCCCTCAGCCTAAATCACAATGGCTACAAGAACGAGAGCTTGTGTTGGTAAAAGAGGAATTTTTGAACACCATGACAAATGTATATTTTTTGATGACTTAGGGAGAACGTGTGGCGTGATTAGTGTAGAAGAGGAGATTGTCACACCCTTCTACCCAGTTTTGTTAGTCTCTTATGCCCCACCCTGCCAGTCCTCATACCCTACCCTTCTAGTTCCTCATACCCTACCCTGTTAGTCCCTCATACCCTACCCTGTTAATCCCTCATACCCTACCATTCCAGTCCCTCATATTCCACCCTACCAGATCCTCATACCTCACCCTTCCAGCCTGTCTTTGTGTCCCAACCAAATTAAGTTCTGTAAAAATCTACCTGATGTCTTTCGCCTTCCCTTACCATCATCTCCCAATTGGTTGTCTTGTAAATAGTAGATCGATGCCCTGGAGTCTCTGGTAGTTTCAATAAGTCTGGAGCCCAACTCATTAAGGAACTTCAGGGTGCTGTCATGCTGGGGAGGGAGGGAGAGGGAGCTGCATTATGCTGTCATGCAGGGGAGGGAGGGAGAGGGAGCTGCATTATGCTGTCATGCTGGGGAGGGAGGGAGAGGGAGCTGCATTATGCTGTCATGCTGGGGAGGGATGGAGAGGGAGCTGCATAATGTTGTCATGCTGGGTAGGGAGTGAGAGGGAGCTGCCTCTTGGAAATGTGTTTAAATTAATCTGATTTGTTTTCATTTATTGTCGATCCTTTATAAGAGGACTCGTGGATCCCCCGAGCCTAGCCGGCCATTTTGTTTACATTTTTCGGTCGCTCTAAAATACCATTAAAACAATATTGACTATAAACGTTTGGCTCAACTGATGATCTCAAACATGTCCCAACATTTTTTTGCCTCAACTCCACATTCTGTAGCTCATTTAGGTAGATGTCCCTCACTACACATACACTGGACTATGTGTAATGTTGCAGCTAATGTGTTATCAAGATATTGCACATTATAAGTTCATGTGTGGTCATTATTATATCAAACGGAGGAATTTTAAAGAGCTATTACACCACCTGTATCATTAGTTGTCGCCAGGTGAAGGAATGTTTAGGTAGATTATATTTTATTTACTGTAATTACAGTTTCAATACCTAAGACGTTCCACTATAAGAGTCTTTCAACCTCAGGTAAGGTCTTAAGACTTTCTACTCTAGGTCTTACACCCTCGAGTAGCTGTATCGTCCACACAGGTAATTACTCCACAAGGAACTACAAGTTACACCTTGCTGTAATACTTCGTTTACTGCCAAACTTTATAGGGAAATATTTTTTCACAAAGAATTTCAAGTTACAATTTCACGTAATAAGTCACATTACAAACGTTCCTTCGGCTTACAGTTAAACTTTGCAATGTCAAGATATTTTTTTCACTGCAGAGGAAAGTATCCGTCATCATCATCACCACACACACACACACACGCAAAGACAAGACTCCTGTATCCAGATTCTCAAAAGTTTATAAATTAAATTCTTCCCTAAAATTAAACAGACAATACATCTATTAATCATAGAGTATGTGAACAATATCGACGCCATATTGGTTACCATCTTTGAGTCATATAATTAGTTAGCTACATAGTGTTAATTATTTAGTTAAATAGGAAAAAATAATCTACTAGCGTGTGTTGTGACCAAAATAAATCAACATTGTATTTACTTTCTCCTCCAGGGGGCACTAAGTCTAGAAAAATGACACAATTGACATCTACATAAAGTGACTGACCAAGGGTAGATATTGGCTACCTTTTGTGTTACTTTTAGGTCGTAAGAACACACAGAGCTGCTCTTAAGGATGTTTACCACAATACACCTCAACCAGTTTCTCATTCACTAAGGTCAAACAATAAATCTGGTTCATAAGATACACCGTAAATTTTATTAGAATACAATAATCAATTACTGTATTATTGTATTGAGGCGAATAGTCTTATGGTGTTAAGATGTGTTCTTAAGCCAAGGTAAACAAAAGGTATTCAATATCTGCCTTGGTTGACGATGATCTGTAGACGTTAGCAAGTCCTCCTCCTCCTGCTCTCGAGTAAGGTAAGGAAGGCCTCACCTGACCAAAATTGTTAATTAAGGTAGATTACCTGAAGATTAACCCTCCCAGCTTATTTCAACTAATGATTAACTTAACGCTACCTGGGAAGTTAAATTAGGTTAGATTAAGTTAGGTTAGGTTAGGGTAGGTTAGGGTAGGTCAGGTCAGGTCAGGCAGTGCCAGTGTAGTTAATCTTGAGGTTAAATACACTAGAGGCTAATCTTCACATGAGCCACTAAGACACTTTGACGGAGGCGGTTACGTACAACAGGAAAGCTCTGATAACATATAATGTACAGTATATACCGTTTAAGTTGCGTCAGCAGCTCTATACACCACTTATTGACCTACTCATTCACTGCCGTAGAAATATTTACTTCTCTAACAGGTTTATATATGGTTCCCAGTCATTATAATACGACCTTGTAAAATCAAATGATCTTAATTAAACTAAACTTATCCAAATTAAACTTATTAGCTAACAAATCCTTCTAAAACACGATATATGCAAATCAAAAGTTCTAAATGTAACTTAACTTATCGTAATATAACTATTATAACTAAACCATTTTAATTAAACCTAACCTAAACACCTCAAGTGCCACAAACAGAAGGAAAAAACACCTTTAATATCATCGTGAAAGAGGCCCCTGTAACCCACTAACTCCAGGTAATGCATCTATATCAATCTACCTGCGTCGGAAGCTCTATACGTGACTATGATCGTTACCCACTGCTGGAGAACATTTGTACTTCTATAATTACCCCTGGAGAAACAATGCACCAATTTACGATTTATTTATTTTATTTTTCATTTATTTTTTATTCTTGGTCCATACTGTAAACACCGCCCGCTTGTGAGTCCCGTCAGCCATTTTGTTCTAACTTTCGGGGATTCTAAAATAAACTATAAATAAATAAATAAATAAATAAATAAATAAATAAATAAAACAAGCATCTTTTGTTTTTCTAACCCATGAGCTGTGAGTCTTCATTATATACTTCAACATTACTGTAAACTAAGGCTAGAGAGGGTGTGTACAGTACTAGTGGAGCCAAGACGAGAAGGTATTTCAAATCCCTAAAGGGTTTTACAAGTGGAGAGTCTTACAAGTGGAGGGTCTTACAGGTGGAGGGTCTTACAAGTGGAGGGTCTTACAGGTGGAGGGTCTTACAAGTGGAGGGTCTTACAAGTGGAGAGTCTTACAGGTGGAGGGTCTTACAAGTGGAGGGTCTTACAAGTGGAGGGTCTTACAGGTGGAGGGTCTTACAAGTGGAGGATCTTACAGGTGGAGGGTCTTACAAGTGGAGGGTCTTACAAGTGGAGGGTCTTACAGGTGGAGGGTTTTACAAGTGGAGGATCTTACAGGTGGAGGGTCTTACAAGTGGAGGGTCTTACAGGTGGAGGATTTTAATAAGGATAAATACAGAAGTCTTACAGTTGAATCAGCCAAGTCGAGGAAAACTCTTAAGAGTCATGTAACTTCTACCTGATGTTACCTGTAATCAAGCTAAGGTATATGTAAGAAGAATATTATCTCGTTACTATCCATTCCTCTTCCACTATCCTGCGAGGTGGTGTATTAATAGGCACAGATACTCATGATAAAGAAGGAATAAAGAGAAAGACGCAAGATACCTATAAAATGCGACAGAATATACCCACACATGCGTAATCCTAACCCATCCCAACCCAACCCAACCCTATCCTACCCTCAGCTTCACCACAGTACACAAAGTCATTCTTGGTATCAGAGTGACGCATAAACACCCTGTATCGCCTAAGACACATTTGAATCGGATGGTTCCCAGTGAAGCAATTAGTTCGTGGGAAAAGTGAGTCAAAATACTTCACATCAGCTTCGTTTACGACCTCCAGCTGATATTTACTTCTGTTGTCTATATCAATCACATTTTATAATGAAAACAAAAATATGGTTAGTTACTTAAAATGAAAAAAAATCATACTTAGATACTTAAGAGTGAGGAAAAAAGATACTTAAGATACTTAAAAATGAAAACACTCTTTGATACTTAAATTAGGACAAAATAAACGGACATAAAGATTTAACTATGAGCGGTGGATATTACGACATGTACCGGCTATCAATACAGAGGCGCTATTTAGCCGTGAGGTTCTCTCAGAAACCCAACAAGACAATATGTGGTCACGTAAAACTTTCAGGTTAATTTTTAACACCATCCGTCATTTTAAACCTTGGCACCTGTAGATTAAGAAAATATATGGTGATATTTTTTCTGATGGGTCGTATTTGTCCAGAGAAGTAAAAGAGGAAAAAAATCACTTGAGAGGCAGGACGCACAGAGTGTCTTAAGGTGATAAAAGATCATATACTACCATTTGGGTTTTCAAATTAAGTTCATTACATAAAATATCAAACTCATAAAGATTACAAAAGAACAGAACACCATGAGCTCTCTACAGCTATTGTCAGCCGTCAATATGCTGATGTACAGAAGCTACACAATGTTATTGGTGACTGTAATCCCAGAAAAACGATGCTCTTTTAAACTTGGTAACTGGAGCTGTAATGCCAGAAAATGCCAAATATGACAATCTATGTGCATATGAAGTTGGAAGACAAAATTATGAAAATTTTGTCAGGAACGTATTGTTGGTCCATTGAGCATCTGGGAAAAGATGTCCAAGGTTAATCTTCTGTCGTGGACAGCAGCAAATAAGACTTCAACCATCAAATTGCTACCACAAGTTATAGAACTTCAGCAGGACATACATTATATGCATCACAGAAGGGCAGCACTGTACATATCAAGTCACCAGACACTGATGTGTTTGGCATATTAAAGCAGCCTCAACTTGGAGAAAATATAAGTATGATAACAGGAACTGGTGAGCGACGACACATTGGGCAGAGAGCCTTACAGGTTTCCATGCCTTCACAGGATCTGACTGCATTGAAAATTTGTTGGCAAAGGAAAGAAAGCATGTTGGAGCACTTTGATGAAATCTAACACAAAAGTCCTAGATGCATTCAAGATGCTGAGTAGACCAAATGCCCTCCAGCAGACATGTATATTGGTCTAGAGGAATTTGTATTTAAGCTCTACTGTCCACGAATGACTTTCAGTAAACTGTCAAACTTAGATGGCCTCTCTTCAAGAAAACGCAGGCAGAAGCTGGAGAACTACCAGCGACTGCAGCAACTCTAAAGTATCATATATTGAGAGGAAGGTATCAAGCTCTTCTGTGGTCTTGTGATGCAGACAGTGAAATGCTTTCACAATTAGAGCATGGCTGGAAGATTGACAATGACTGTTTCATACTAGTAATATCAGACCAACCACCAGCTCCAGAAGCAATCACAGAACTTGTTAAATGTGGATGTGGCGTCAGGAAATGTGGATCATTGTCATGTTCATACAGAAAGAATCAGAAAGAATAGCATGACATGCACCGAGATGTGTAACTGTCAAGCAGATGATGAGAAATGCCTAAACAAGGTGAAGGAATCTGTTGTACACAGAAGACTCTGATGACGAGGACTGAAGCAATGTCGTAAATAATAACTTGTGACTTGTATACACATGATGTATAACACTACAAACTTTTAATAAATATAAAACGGTGGTTCTAAGCTTTTCAGATAATGGTAATATGTATATGTTAAATTTCCAGTATTTGTCTTTAGCAAATAATTTTACTTACTGCAATCTCTTCTTTGCCAGAGACAGGATGGCATATATGAGCAGCCATGTTTGTAACACACTTAAAATATTATAACAGCATTCATAATATATTATGTTAAATTGTAATCATATAATACTACATGTTCATAGGTTATTAGTCATGTTTTAAGTTACTTAGGACTTAATGGTAATACGTCTGTGGTTCATTACGCCGCTCTTTGATAAAACTTCTTTAATGGCATAAAACTTATAATAAACCGTTCAGAAAAAATTACACCACAGTTCCTTAACATAGTTTATAAGGATTATTACGATGTATGGTGTCAAAAATTAACATGAAATTTTTACGGGATTACTTAAGCTCCTACACTAAAACCTGCCGACCTAACCTAACCTTTTTTACCCACCTCCACCTACTTACCTAACCTGACATAATCTAACCTAACCTGACATAATCTAACCTAACCTGACATAACCTAACCTAACCTGACATAACCTAACCTAACCTAACCTGACATAATCTAACCTAACCTGACGTAATCTAACCTAACCTGACGTAATCTAACCTAACCTGACATAATCTAACCTAACCTGACATAATCTAACCTAACCTGACATAATCTAACCTAACCTGACATAATCTAACCTAACCTGACATAATCTAACCTAACCTGACATAATCTAATCTAACCTGAAGTAATCTAACCTAACCTGACATAATCGAACCTAACCTGACATAATCGAACCTAACCTCCCCGTCTGACATAAGCTAACCTAATCAAACCTAACTTTCCCACCTACCGACCGTAACCTATCTACTTATTACCTACCTAACCTAACTTAACCCAACCTGACGTAATCTAACCTAACCTATTGAAACTTAATTTAACCACCTACCTCATCTAACACCACTTTGTAATCTCTTTGCGCTACCGCTCACAGGATGAGTATGGGGGGCACAATAAACTAGCCTCTATGTGGCAAAATTAACAAAACTAACCTAACCTAACCCAACCTGACTTAACCTAACCTGATCTGATCTATCCAACTTAAACATCTTAGAATATATAATAAAGCCGCTAGGTTAATTTAGGCTAAATATGGTTGATTAATATTTCGTTTTGACAGAAATTCTCGCAAAATAACGATTCATATTGAGAACCACCGCCATGTTGGTTCCATCGCTAAATGTACATACGATACACTACAGAATAACCCTGCGTTCGTTTAACCTCAATTGCCACAGTTTACTTTATAATCTACTTCACAATCTTCACTACATCCAATTTCCACAATTCCCTACCACATCCACTTCACACCCTTCACTACATCTCAATTTCACAATCTTCACTACATCTCACTTCACAATCTTTACCACATCTTACTTCACAATCTTTATCACATCTTACTTCACAATCTTCACTACATCTCACTTCACAATCTTCACTACATCTCACTTCATAATCTTCACCACATCTCACTTCACAATCTTCACTATGTCTCACTCCACAATCTTCACTACATCTCACTTCACAATCTTTACCACATCTTACTTCACAATCTTTACCACTTCTTACTTCACAATATTCACTACATCTCACTTCACAATCTTCACTACATCTCACGTCATAATCTTCACCACATCTCACTTCACAATCTTCACTACATCTCACTTCACAATCTTCACTACATCCTCAATTTCCACACCACTACATCTCACTTCACACCCTTCACTACATCCTCACTCACAATCTTCACTACATCCCACTCTCACACCTTCACTACATCCTCACTCTCACAATCTTCAATTCACATCTCACTCTCACAATCTCACTACATCCTCACTCACAATCTCACCTCACATCTCACCTCACAATCTTTACTACATCTCACCTCACAATCTTCACTACATTTCACTTCACAATCTTCACTACATCTCACTTCACATCTTCACTACATCTCACTTCACAATCTTCACCATATCTCACTTCACAATCTTCACCACATCTCACTTCACAATCCTCACCAAATCTCACTTCACAATCTTCACCACATCTCACTTCACAATCTTTACCACATCTCACTTCATAATCTTCACTACATCTCACTTCACAATCTTCACTACATCTCACTTCACAATCTTCACATCCCACTCTCACACCTTCACCACATCCTCACTTCACACCTCACTCACATCCCACTCACAATCTTCACCACATCCTCACTCACAATCTCTCTCACCTCACATCCTCACTCACAACTTCACTACATCTACTTCACAATCTTCTCACTACATCTCACTCTCACAATCTTTACCACATCTCACTCACAATCTTCACCACATCTCACTTCACACCTTCACTACATCTCACTTCACACCTTCACTACATCTCAATTTCACAATCTTCACTACATCTCACTTCACAATCTTCACGACATCTCACTTCACAATCTTCACTCCATCTCACTTCACAATCTTCACTACATCTCACTCCACAATCTTCACTACATCTCACTTCACAATCTTCACTACATCTCACTTCACAATCTTCACTACATCTCACTTCACAATCTTCACTACATCTCACTTCACAATCTTTACCACATCTTACTTCACAATCTTTACCATTTCTTACTTCACAATCTTCACTACATCTCACTTCACAATCTTCACTACATCTCACTTCATAATCTTCACCACATCTCACTTCACAATCTTCACTACATCTCACTTCACAATCTTCACTACATCTCACTTCACAATCTTCACTACATCTCACTTCACAATCTTCACTACATCTCACCTCACAATTTTCACTACATCTCACTTCACAATCTTCACTACATCTCACTTCACAATCTTCACTACATCTCACTTCACAATCTTCACTACATCTCACTTCACAATCTTCACTACATCTCACTTCACAATCTTCACTACATCCCACTTCACAATCGTCACTACATCTCACTTCACAATCTTCACTACATCTCACTTCACAAACTTCACTACATCTCACTTCACAATCTTCACCACATCTCACTTCACAATCTTCACTACATCTCACTTCACAATCTTCACCACATCTCACTTCACAGTCTTCACTACATCTCACTTCACAATCTCCACTACATCTCACTTCACAATCTTCACTACATCTCACTTCACAATCTTCACTACATCTCACTTCACAATCTTCACTACATCTCACTTCACAATCTCCACTACATGTCACTTCACAATCTTCACTACATGTCACTTCACAATCTTCACTACATCTCACTTCACAATCTTCACTACATCTCACTTCACAATCTTCACTACATCTCACTTCACAATCTTCACCACATCTCACTTCACAATCTTCACTACATCTCACTTCACAATCTTCACTACACCTCACTTCACAATCTTCACTACATCTCACTTCACAATCTTCACTAACACCATCCTTCATCACTACATATAACATCCATCATCACTACTTATAACACCATCCATCATCATCACTACATATAACACTATCCATCATCACTACATATAACACGATCCATCATCACTACATATAACACGATCCATCATCACTATATATAGAACCATCCATCACGACATATAACACCATCCGACATCACTACATATAACACCAACCATCATCACTACATATAACATCATCCATCATCACTACATATAACTCCATCCATCATCACTACATATATAATATCAAACGTATCATCATCAGGAGCATTGATATATAGAGGATGGATAGATGGGTGCTATATATATAACACCATCCATCATCACTACATATATTACCCTCTTATCATCACTACATATAACACCATCCATCATTACTACAATATAACGCCATCCTTCATCACTACATATAACACCATCCATCATCACTACATATTATAACACCATCCATCATCTTTACAAACACCATCCCTCTTTACTATAGTGATAAACAGAGCTTCATTTTGTTGTCAATTTCTTTAAATTCCAACCTTATTAAACAGTAATTCTGTCTGTATGGTCAAATTTTGATTTGACCTCAGTGAGAGAGCTGTTAGTGTCAGTACATCACAATGGTGTTCCGACGCACTGTATCGAAGGTGACTAAGGTGGAGGTGAAGCCTTGCCAGGTGAAGGAGAAGGGCCCCCGATCTAACAAACTGCAGACCACAAAACACACTAAGACCCAAAACAACAAGACCCAAAACAACAAGAAGAAGAAGGAAACTACCACTTTATGCCGTGTACAAAAGAACCAGTACCTGCCATGGGGAGACTACATCTTCACCGGGAAAAAGACACAAAAGAAGCGCTGAACCTACGCTTCTGATATTTAAAAATACTGTAATAAAAAACATATTAATTGATTTTGTTTGTATTATTTATGCTTTTATTATTTTCATCTGTAAACGTGCTGTTTTGGGAATATATTTTGAGTTACATAATATTTAGGTACAGCAGTTTATTTCACTGTATCTACTTGTTTACCAAGAAACTGGACTTACAGTCTCCGATAGGGATCCTCAAAATAAATATTTGGCATCGAACTCCGTAAGTGAGCTTGTAATCTAGCCTGTAACTTACAGGACCTCAACACGATCAACCTGGATATAGTAGTCGCTATTTCCCGATTGCATGAAAAAAATTAATAATATATGTTTTAATAATGCTTGTTAGACTTGTTTTATCATAGAATAATGAAGAAAATGTTTTGTACATCAACATACTAAAATAAAATATTAGTTTTTTTTTTTACGACAAGAAGAGGCTTGGGTGTTCTATTTCTCGCTGAATGGAAGAGATGCAGCTTTTGTCTTCTTACAACTTTTCAAGTAATTTGTACCAAAATAGAAGATTTTTATTGTCCACATTTAGGGTATATTTTTTTTTATGACTGAATAAACTTGCAGATAGACCTTATTAATGTGGTATAGCTGTAAATATTCTTCAGTAATGAAATCCAAATATGAGGTCAAGTGAACATTTTTGCTTAGACTCCGCCTTTGTTAGGACCAAGTTATAACAAGTTATTCTGCCAAGTATCCAATAAGTACCCATGACTCAGAGTTAAATAATACCTAACCTAATCTAAGTTCATCAAACTTAATAAAAAAAGTGGGGCAAAAAATAAGTGGTAAAGAAATTTTTTTCCCAGAAAAAGAATTATATTCAGAGGTTTTTTATCCGATACCTTCAGTCGTGATTATTTTGATGCAAAATTAGTAAAATGTATTTAACCCTAACACTACCTCACCTTACCTAATCTTACCTTACCTTATCTAACCTAACCTAATGTTACCTAACCTAACCAAGCCGCAACGCTCATGACACATTTGAGTTCTCTAGAAAGTTTTAATTTCATTTTCTTTTTTTAAAAATACATTTGCAGAGACAACAAACTTTTGATAATTATTTCTCCAACATATCTGTAAATCTGTTGATGATATATAAATTTAGGATAGGTTAGGTTTGGTGTGATTAGGATAGGTTAGGCTAGTTTAGGATAGTCTAAGTTAGCTTAGGAAAGGCTAAGTTAGGTTACGATACACTAGGTTAGGTTTTAATCTGCATGATATTTTTACTGAACTTTTAAACGATGT